>NC_056731.1:1842049844-1842222344 GCF_019279795.1 Protopterus annectens
AGTTTAAGCAGTTAACATTTTACCATACTTATATATGTAAACATCAAAAACTTCTATTTCTGATACATTTGTATTTATGTCTGTCTGCACGAGGCAAACAGATCCAGTGAAAGTCTTTTGGACATATAGCTTGTGTTACAAATTAAGTTAGATTGGATGATTCATTTGTAATTGTTGCTAACTCCTCAGTAACAGTCATGGAGTACAAAATTTACCAGTGATGAAGGGTTTAACAATAAATAGTCTGAGCATGTGCAGAGTGGCAATAAATGAGACACAATTATTTCACTGCTATAATATATAACTTCACTTAAAATGACGTACTCACACACACACACACACACACACACACACACACACACACACACACACACACACACACACACACTTACTTTCAGGCATTGCACAGCTGCTCCACTGGGTTTTTGCATATGCATGCAGTACATTTTTGTATTCTTCTACACAGAATGGCTAAATTACTAATTTATCTGCAGAAAAACTAGGTAGGACAGATGAAACAAAATAAGAGAAAAAGACTATTGAAAAAATGAATCTGTTAACTGCACATTTTAAAATGATCAAAAGTAATAATCTTTATTTATCATCTGTCGGGGGAATCCATATACATTTTTAGATACATAGCTTTTTGGAGTTCAAATGACTGAATGCCTTTGGTGTTAACTATGAATAGGGAATGATAGAGAACATTTACCGCTGATGGGTGTAAAAAGAAAATGAATGTTGCTTTTTAGAAATTATTCCTGTTGCATATTACTTATGACCAAGTTGTTTCCAAATTGAAAAATTTGCTGAAAGATTTGAAAAAGTATGCAACATAGCTTTCATTGAGTTGTAAATCAGAGAGTAACATTAGTTACCAGATTCTCATAAAGAACTTTTTCAGGGAAAGTTGTTAATTTGTTTTATTTGTAAACTGGAAATATGGGTTGGTAAACTACCATTTCAGCCAAGACTGATGAAAAAGGCAGAAAAATTACAAGCATTAGATAACAGAAAAGCATATAAGGCATAGCTGCAGGAAAAATATAGGATCGTCATGACTTAAATATATAAAAGCAGTCAAAACGTTTGCAGATTATAAGAAGGTACAGAGGCAACTCATGGAAAACGTGCATCATTGCATTATTAAAAAAAAAAATTCTACAGCCATATCAATCCAAAGCTTGTTCTGACATGATTCCATTAGTATCATATCATTTTCTTGCTCTCTAAATAAGACCAAGCATACTGCAAGTACAGCACACAGTGAGGTCTGACATAGTCCAATTATGATACAGTACGGGATACTGCACCACACAGTAATGCAGTCTAGCACGAGGGTATGCAAATGATTAAAGAATGTCAATTTGTAAAAAAAAAAAAGGAAAATAATTGGATTGATCAGCCAAAACAGTGCTGTAGTTTATGCATTTGATTTACATTTTCAGTTAGCATACACATCAGACTTACATAGCCACCAGTGGACAACACAGCATTAAGTGTAAAATTAAAATAAAATTAGTGTTGTTTTATTGCACACCTTTGCCAAAGTAGGAATGTTCCTTACAAGTTCTGTAGTACTTCATGTACACAGTTTTTATCTGCAATAAGAAATCAGTTATTTACCCCCAAAATATACACTGTAGTATACATTGCAACATATATTAGCAAAATGTGTGGCAAAACTGTATATGAACATCCTACTTTCCTAGATGCCTGCACCTATAACTACATTTCTTCATGGTACTATTACATAATACTTAATTTATCTCCATGAGTTCTTTTTACTACACTAGGAAGGATATATTGTTTCAATTTATTTTTCGCAGCAATTTGCTCAAATGTCACATCACACTATCTTACCAAAGGGAAAACAAAAGGTAAAACTTCCTCAGATCTGCGAAATTCACTCATCAGTAAACAATGTAACTCTTTCAGGAATGTTTGCTACAAACATTTACTAGCTGAAACTACAGGAATTGTTTAACAACATAGCAGTATAGTAGTGTCTGCTGTGAAAAGTTACAGAAACAACATAAAACACTGGTTGAGAAATAAAAGCAAAACTGAAAAGACAAGAATATATTTCACACTTGCAATTTTTGTGTTTTTTTTTTTTTTTTTTTTTTGTATTTTAGCAGCTACTACCCAGGGAATGAAATCCAGACAGGTTGTTATAGCTACCCAAACCACAGGGGTCCCCTCATCTTTTGAAAGTTTGAAAGTAACCCCCCATCATTAACACCCCCATTCCACTTCAGCCCCAGTTGAGCTGCACTGCTGTGGGCCCAGCTGCCCCTCTAAGGACTATTAAACTCCTATCCACTGACAATTAGCTGTATAACTTCTGACTAGGCTGGCTTAGGCTGAGAGTGACAGAGCAGAATCTGTCTTTCCCTCTTCATCACAGCTTTCCCTTTGGCAACAAATGCTGATTGGGTCCCTATCAGACAGGAGAGAGAGAGAGAGAGAGAGAGAGAAAAAAGAGAGAGAGAGAGAGAGCTACTTCAAAACTTTTTTTAATATTTACTTTCTTCCTGCATGAGTGCTTCTGTCTCTTGCATTAAGAGTTGTTCTT
This sequence comes from Protopterus annectens, assembly GCF_019279795.1. Lineage (NCBI taxonomy): Eukaryota > Metazoa > Chordata > Ceratodontiformes > Protopteridae > Protopterus > Protopterus annectens. The sequence goes on from NC_056731.1 coordinate 1,842,052,423, forward strand.
GTACTTGCAGTCCTAACATATGGGAAGGAAGAAAATATATATTATAGGTTTATAATCCCAGCACCTTACCTGTCTGTGACTGTATTCAGGAAAAAAAAAAGGAGAGGACTGAAGTTTATTTAGTCAAATTTTGCTGCACGTTTGGGAAGATGAGATCCTTGGGATATTTGCTGTTTTTTTGTGGTCTGGGACAAGCCTTGCCAAGTTATCCAATCTGGTGGTAAGTAATTTTTTAATAATAATAAAAAAAATACTCTTGTTACTCAGGTCTTTGTATTCCAAAAGACATGGGCAGACTTGTCTTTGTTGTTTCTCCTGTCTGCTTTTAAGCACAGTTAATAGAGCATTTCTAGGACAACAATTCACTGTATGAAGTCTAATGACACGCTGTTTTTTTTTTTTTTTAGAATTGTCAGGTTACTTAATCACTGTTTGTCCTATGTATAGATATCAGGTAGCTTTATTAAAGAAAAAGGAGAAAAAAAAAAGAAACTGTAGAATTCTTTGATCCAATGTGTGTGGGAGAATTATTAAATGATTTATAGAGATAATAATTCAGAGGTTGATATAACATCTTCAAGGTCTTCAAGGTGATTTTTATAAAGCTATGAAGGTGGACTGGGAGGAAGAAAAAACACCTAAGAGACGTGAGGAAAACTTACCTAATGGAATAAAGCAGAACAGTGGCAGACATGTGCAGGCTGCATTTTTTTGGGGGGAGAAGTTTTGTACTGTTGCAATTTGTAACTGTTGCTGACATAAAAGCTGATATGGTGATACAAAAGCAGAAGGTATACAAGAGGAAAATAAATGATACTGGAGAGTCTGCAGATTTGTATATATCTGAGACTAGATTTATACAAAGAATTATTCAAATGTGGACATTTGGCCTTCATTGCTTTAATTTTACATTAGCAATTGTTTTGTTACCCTATATTTTCATGTGCATGAGTTACTAATATGTAGCTGATAATAAAAGCAAAAACAAGAAATACAATAAAATAATATAGTTCCAAATACTGACAGTAGATAGGTCACAGCTTTGCTCACCTATCACTTATTTTGATTTATAAATATGTCTTATTTAAGTATTATACATGCGTAGTAGATCAGCTCTGTTAAGGAGCAGACCTGCAATAAACAGATACAGAACCCACAGACAAGCAAAAAGCCAAGTAAGTACACAGACAAACAAAGGCAAATAAATGCAGGGAAGCAGATATTTTAGCAACTTTAAAGGGATACATGCTTTGAGGAGTACATGGGCAGCTAGGTGGACAACTAGCTAGACAACTAGATGGCAAAGAAGACAAATTCAGACAGAAATATATTATACTATATGAGATCATAAATTATTTCAGTGGTATTCCTTCTGAGGACCAATATATGACCAGATCTGAAAGGTAATCAGACTGCAGGTGTAGAAGGAAGAGGCTGTGGCAGGAAGACACTGGTTTCATTTAATCATTTTATTATGTGTGAAAACTCCAAACAGTAAACAAAGTAGCAGACGTATGTGTGTCTTAATGATATTCTCACTGCATGTATAAGGACAAAGCTAACTGTTGGACTCTATTATGCTTCCAAATTGTCCTTTCAGAAGAAGCAGATACTTCCCATGAAGAAAGAAGCCATTGCTCTTTTATTTTTAATGTGTACTGTTTTGTTTCCAAACTATTTTGTACCTTAAGAATCATAATATATAATTATAACGCCCACCGCAAAAGTCACATTAAGTAAACGGATGTTCAAGAGGGCATGTGGATACAGATCTAATTACTAAGTTTAGGTAATTGGGATGACAGCAGTCCCTCTGGAAAAAAGGCTCACCTGGCACATGATTCCCTTGCATGCAAGACTCCTTTATATTTACATGACTGGGGCTGAGTCAGCACACCTACAGTAAGTCAGATTTCTATGCATTAATAATGCACTATGCATGGATTAAATCATGTGGAAAATGGCATGTCTACAGACTGTACTAGGGCTTAAAAGTCATTTAAATCTGGTCCCATTTCATGGAAAACTGGTTACAAATTAAAACCTGAGCATATATAAAATATGTTTTTTGCAAGCATACTCTTTCTCGCTTTTTTCTGCTTGATAGTACAATAACTGGCTACATGTTCAAACCTGACATGTAGGATCACTGCGTTACAGCACAGCCAGCGGATTACAGGCTGGGAACTGATTTCACATATCATTTTCTGCAGTTGTCAAATTGCTAAGTTAATAAAATATCAAATGCTTCTTAAATCATTTTTGGAAGTCACATATACAGTAATGATAACAACCATATCTAAAAGTTTCAGTTTTGTGACTAGAGGATGAAAACAAGAAACATTAATGAAGTCTCTCCTACTACAAACAAACATCAAAAATTACTGGTCCTAAACCTCCTCAATAATACACGTAATTATGTGGGGTTTGGAGTTGCTATACCTCTCCTCAAAATTTAGTTAGCATTTAAATACCAGATATGTTAACTTATTGTTAGCAAAGGAAGAATACATTATTTTTTTTTTTTTCAAGCAAATGAGATTGGTCTGGCAATTCTGGGAGATGAGTAAAACAATTTGTGTGTATGGACAACAAGATAATCTGTTAGTAGATATTCAATGTTGTGTGATACATATCAAATTTAAATTATAACACCGCTGAGCCCTATATTCTGAATAGCTAGGAGGATTAATAATAATAATAATAATAATAATAATAATAATATTAGAGAAATGTCAGGAATAGCTCTTCTTTACAAATTCTATATTTAGATATCATTTTTCCAAAAATGGCAAACTATAAAAGATGCTAAGCACCATCCTAGAAATTTCCTGAGTCACTTATCTCAACAGTATGCCTGACTAGCTCACTGACTTAGGGGCCACTAGCATAGTGTAGCATACTATAGCATACATGGTCTGAAACAACCCGAGCTTAGAAAGTCTTTGCCACATATTATGTATAACACTGTCACTTGAATCATAAAATTGGGGGCAGCCATCCCAGTGAGACTGAAGAGTTAGGTATAGGAAGTATCCCCGTGGGGCACTTCTGCCTATATGGAGCAACAATAACCACTTCAGAAAAATACATGCATTTAATTCTACATGGCACTGAAATCAGTCTGTCAAAATATACCAACCATGTGAATTTATGAATGGTGGTCATAGAGATTAAGTATCAAAAGTATTTCTGGTCTGCTATTTTTGCTTTACGTATTTGTGTGTGTGTGTGTGTGTGTGTGTGTGTGTGTCTGTGTGTCTGTGTGTGTGTGTATATATATATATATATATATATATATATATATATATATATACATACATAACGTTATTTCCTCTGCTTTCTTCAGCCATCTCTCAAGTAAATATTGTGGAAAATGGATACTGATTTCATTCAGTTTTTATTATTATTATTATTAATCCTCCTAGCTATTCAGAATATAGGGCTCAGCGGTGTTATAATTTAAATTTGATATGTATTTAGATAGTCTAGGTAGTGTACTTCTTTGTAATCTAGTTTTAGGTTTCAATGTTTTAGTTCTTTTCCCTGGTCTCTCTTATTATTTATCAGGTTCTAGAAGTTGTATTGATGTTTAATAGAATGTATTTTAGTTTTTCCAGTTGCCTTCTTTTTGTAATCAAGATGCATTGGTTGAAGTGTTACAAGTCTGTAACTTGTTATTTGTAACTTGTTATTTGTACTCATTATAAATCTCTTATGTCCATATGTGGAGCTTTTCTCCCCGGGCCTCTGCTGAAAATGGAAATATATCCAGTCAGACTAGCCCGGTTAACAAATGTAAAATAAATAAAATAAAAAAGTTTTTTTCCTTACCCTTTCTAACTATAGTCTGAACGACTAAACACTGCTGAGGTTTCTTTTAAACTTTAGTGTGTTTTGTTACAGTATGTCAATACTAGTCGGTTGCACTGTTTCTCCATGTGATCTGTGCTTTCTGCTCATACTTTTACCTTATTCCCTTGGTCATAGCTAAAATGGCCCATGAATATTAGCCCACCTACCCTGTTAATAAAGAAATGCAGAATAGCTGTTTGTGGCATCACAGTCTGTTGTCCTCATGAGAATAACAATCATTTACTCAAAGTTACTGAAAGATTACCAAAAGAGATGCACATCTTTTATTTTGAATTTTCACTATTAAAGTTTTAATCAGATTGTTTATCCTTTTGTTATCCATGTTAGTCCCACTAGCCTAGTAGCTTCTTTTTTGGGGCTATCTAAAGTGATAGTTATACTACTACATGAAATTTGGGAACTTCCCCTCCTCTTTTTGCTAGGTGCTGTGGGACCTTTTACATCTATTTGAGCTACTGCCAACCCAAGCAGATGGGGCGTTGGTTTAACATCTCCCCCAACAGCACATTCAGGAACATAGCACCCCCCTTTTATGCTGCACTGCAGTGTCAGTAATTAATCTACCTGGTGTGGGAATACAACCCACAGCATTCAGCATGAGTATGCAATCTGTTGCACCATTGACACAGCATGGATTCAAAGGATATGCTACAAAATTTGTAAAACATACTAGAAATTAAAAAAAAACACTAGTAAATGTAAGCAACTGTGATACTGTACTATTGAGAGCCTGTGCTAAAATCTATTTTGTGCCCTAGAATTATTCACTTGCAAACTGCTGTTGCAGTGATGGAAATGAAAGTGAGGGTTAAACTCACAATGAAAGAATAATAATGCACATTTCTGAACAAGCCCTTTGCTTATTATTTCACACTGCATTTAAGAATCAATTGTAGCATGAATGATTTAGTGAGGCAGAGAGCATGGAATAAGGGTGGTATTTGGGTTGAGAAATGGTCATAAAATTAACATACCTGTGGTTTTAATAAGATGCAGACAGAACACCTGGTCTGGATGAATTGAAAATACCTTGGATTTTTACTGATAGTTATCATAAAACTAGCAGTTAGAAATTCCTGGCAGCTTCGTGCACCCCCCCCACCATGGAAGCAATCATTTGACTAACCCAGAAACGTGGAGCTCCAGGTTTGACAGGCAGGTACATTTATGAGGCACGTAACCTATAACTTAAATTCTTTTATCCATGAGAAAAACATCTAAATGCCTTTTAGCCTGTTATTCAATTTGTTTTGTTTAGATATTATTTGAGGTCAGTCAAACACAATACAGTCAGACTTTTATTTCAGCAGGTAATTTAATGAGGAAAGGTTCTGGATACATGAATATTGCCATAACTTCAGAGAACTTCTTTACCCTCTTTAATGAATGAGATCTGCAATTGCTGTTCAGATACCTATTTGAGATTAATAATTAGAGTCATGCTGCTTTTTAATGCAGGAGACTTCTCCAAGGACAGTGCCTGGATCCTTGATCCTTGTAGTTTGTTGTTAGTCTATATTCTTGGGCAGGACCAGAAGGGTTTAAAAATCCAATAATTTCTTTTGTTCCAGTAAAGTGTGTGATGTAATTGTAGTAGCTGATGTACTAGAAAAATTGCAGTTAATTTTGAGATGTGTGTATGCCACCTGTTGAACAAATGATGCTGATAAATGTATCTGTGGTTTTAACATGTACAGATAGATACACACTTAGTACTTATACTATGTGTTAAACTTTTTCATTTTGAAATAGCTGTCCTTCTGAAATTTTGGCTTTAGATGGAAAATATTAACAATGTTGGTGAGATAATTTTGCCTTACCTTTCTCTACAGTTTTCAGTCTTTCCTTATTATTTCTTCTTTCCCAGACTTGGCTAAAAAATTGTATTTTAATGGTAAAAGCAGTGAGAGGAGGAATATGGCAGTTTTTCATGACTTAAAAACTGTTGCATAGCAAGACTGTAATTAAGTATGGTTGCATTTGCTGCAAGAAGCAAAATGCCCTTTCTTCATTGTGGCTCCATATGTATAAATGATTAAAATAAGATATAAATAGAGGTAAACACAAAGGAAGAAGGATGGTGACACTGTTTATAGCAGCAAAATTCAAATACTGAGATTTGCATTTGTAACTTATAACCTCTCATTTAAACTGCATGCCCTTTGTAAACCACATACCCTTCTGCTTTACATATTACTTCTGGAAATAAAAGTCCCATTCCTAATTAATCATATGTGCTGTTTTTCCCATGGTGTTTTTTTTCTCTTTCTCCAACTATGATCAAATGAATCAAAAATAACTAAGAAGCAATTCTTCACTCATACCTGGCTAACAGCACAACTAATCTAAATTGTTCCCACACTCATCAAAACCTAGGTATTTTTGTAGCCCCCTTACACCCCTCATGTCAGAGTTCCCCTATTTCCTCTTTCCTTAGACACCTGTCTTTATTTATATATATTAGTTACAATAGTGAAGAAAGGAAAAAATCCTTAATACAGTGTGCAGTGGTTTTCCCTAAGCAGGTATGCTGCATTGCTATTATTAGAATGCACAAGCTTTCAGGAATAGTAAAATCTAGGAAATATGATTAGGAGATTAGAAACAAACCAAATTATCCACTGTGAATGGAGGAATGGAAGCTCTTTCACTCTATATTACTTAGATCTTTTGTATTTTGATTTTGTACTAGATTAGCAGCGAAAATATAAATATACTGGATACCTTGCAGCCCAGTGGTATACATTCTACTATAGTGAACACCAAAGAGGTCATATGTCTTATGGATTTTCTGTGGTAACAGAGCAATATAAAAATCTTCCCGTTTTGGTTTACTATATAAGCAACCAGGATCTGTACATATGCTACTGTAGCATTGTTTATTAGTATGATGTATACTGCCAATGGCTCTGGCCACTTACCAAGTTTAAAAGAGAAACAAATAAACATTCTGTGAAAAACATCATTAGTGAAATGGTGCAACTAGGCTAGTTAATGACTGGGCAACTGAAAAGTTGATTTTTTTTTTTTTTTCTTTGCAATGCCTAGTGCGGTTCTGTATATTACAAACTCTTGAACTCTTGCTCAGTTCTCAGATTTCTGCTTCACAGTTTTAGGGTCTGGTATTCAAGCCCATCTTCCTTCTTCTATGTAAGTGCAGTCTATGTAGTTTTTTATTTGTTTGTAGCAATGCACTCCGATCTATCAAAAACATGCCTGTTGACTGGTTGCTTACATACGCATACTGCATTAACTCTTGTGCAAGTGGCTGAAAAGGATCTGAAAAGATCAATTCATTTTCCTGATGAACCCATAAAAAGTGCATTAACAAAGGTAAAGTGCATTAAGCTGCTTCTTCTGTAGAGAAATACAACTAAATCATGCAATATTTTGCTTTTATTCCATTGATCTATCATTCACCTGATTAACAAATAAAAATATAAAGTGTATTAAACATCTTCTGTACAGAAATGCAGTAAAGACATGATATTTTGCTTTTTTCCAGATCCTTTTCTTTTAGTTTTAAAGTTGGTTTGCAAAGTTGGGACATTAATATATATATATATATATATATATATATATATATATATATATATAAACAGAAACCCAAGGTACTATAATCAGACTCTTCACAGAGTAAGTAATTAGAAAGGTCAACATCAACTTTGTACATACTGATGCAAGTGCTCCTGGTGTTCTTATAGACAAAGAAATGTCATTAACCTAACATTAACCTCACACATGATGTAGACTGGTGCCAATAAATTGAGGAATGCTGCACTCACAGAAATGAGCTATGCAGATTAAAATTTCAGCAGTAGTCTGCTAAAAGTGCTTGCATTATAAATACTGCTAAATGTATATTGTGAACAAAGTGGACCGCTGGGGGATGACAGCTACATGTCTGTCACCAAGCCCTAAGAAGACTAGTTAAACAAGACTCTCAAGGTGGTGGAGGTGGTGCAAGAAATCAGCCCTTTGAGCTTTATGCCATAGAAAAACCTGCAAGTTCTTCTCGTTAAAATTTCAGTACCCTGCAGTAGAAGATACTCACATATTCCATTTATTTGCTTTCATCTGAATTTGTTTGTATTACTGTATTCTTCCCCCATCATTTAATTGAGACATGGTAACTGTTTAGTTTGCCAGTTGAATAAGGCTTTTTGTAGATTATACATTTTTCTCCTAATGTGCTGCCAAGGGGTGGCTTTGTGTTTCCAGTTAGAAGTTAAATTTATTTTTTATGTTTGTTTACTTTTTGGAAATGTTTTTGCAATTTATTTTAAGTGTATGTTATAATGTGTTTGTTGTGCTGTTACTAAAGTGCTTTGGATAGTTTAATGTAATTTATTATCCTTTTTTTTAATGTGGATCAGTTTTGCCAGGCATGTCATTTTGGAGTGGGGGGTTACAGTTATTTCTTATTTGTATTGTTTCAGGATAAAGAAACATAAGAATGCACACATGCACACACATACAAGCACACATAAAAACACACATATATATATTTTCTTACAAAACTGCAGCTTCTTGCTCTTGTTATAGACGATAAAGTTATCTTTAACCTAGACATTTGCCTTATATATGATTTGGACTGCTTCTCATGAATGCAGGAATGATTGTTGCAGTATAAAATTTCACATTCATAGTGTTAAAACTGTAGACATTATAAATACTACCAAATCTGTAGTTAGAAAAAGGGGGTCTGATAGGAGATGACAACTACTATAACTCTCACCAAGCTACACAACGACTAGTTAAGGAAGGCTCTGTTAAGGCCTAAAATTGGTCATCTGTGATTAGTGCTCTACTCCAGATAACAAATTCAAATAAATAAATACATAAAAGGTAGCAGTGGAGATGATGGTTGAAATTTGCCTGTTAAACTTTAAGTACCATTCATGCTATGGAAATCCTTATGCCTCATAAAAGATCACATTAATTTATTTTATTTTTGCACTTATTCCTTTCATGATTGCTATGGTAATGAACATGTAAAACAAAGAAAAGTGGAATCTTGCAGTTTTTACACTTCTGTAAACTGCTCTATGACAGTATTATAATGCTGCATATATCGTATGTTCAGGTCTATTAGAACACCCACGAATAATCTTTAAACACACATGTCCAACTGAATCAAACTTTGCTTATGTGTAGGTGTGCATGTGGGCATACATATATGTGTTTGTGTGTGTGTGTAATAGTGATATCAATATCTGTCTATCTAGATATTCATAGATTATTACTAGGCTAGCTGCCTTCATGGACCATTTTTAAGCTTAGCCAATTACCCCCTGTGAGAATCAAACTCTGCACCTTGTGCTTCTAAGGTATACACCTTAACCATTACGCCACCCTCCCACCCCTTATCTATCCATACGTGTACAATCATAACTCTTATCTCTCCTAATTTTTATAGAAAGCCCAGATATTTGCCTCATATTTTTGGTTTGTTCCTGATAAAATTTGTGGCTTTCTGGCAAATCATTGAGAATTGATGTAACTAAATAATGGCGATATGGCATACATTTGTGTTTCAAACTTCATATCCCTCAGAAATGCATGCTAACATAAAACCTGTCATATCTCTCAACCTCTTAGCATAAGAAATCTGGACAAAACCAAAAATAATTGAGGGACAAGGGCCCAAAAATATGGACATTTTTTAAATATTGGTCTTATAATCTTAGAAAGTTGACAAAATAACAGGTGTTTCATTAGCATGAATTTTCTGAAGGGTATGAAGTCTAAACTCAAATGCATGCAATTATTTTCTGACTTCAGTGCTTGATGATTTCCCAGAAAACCAAAACATTTTATGAGGAATAGACCAAAATATGAGGCAAACATCTGGACAGCTGAGCGGTATGAAACCTGTTATTGCAGCAACTTTTTAAGTTTATAAGAGCAAAATTTAAAATGTGCCCTTGATTTTGGGACTTTGTTCTCCCTGTTTTTTTGGCTTTGTCCAGTGAATTTATAACGAATAATCCTGGTAAGTTTGATCAAAACACAAAATATAGAACAAACTCACCGGCAATTACCATTAATCGTCGCTAAAATCATCACAAAAAAGTAATCGCAGATATAAACCAAGAAGTTACATTTTCAATTATGAAAAGTAAAACAAAAACACTCCCCAGAAATTAAATATACTAACCCCAGTGTTGCACAAACTTGAAAAAAGGCCAAAACCCTTTGAATTATAATGAACTTCAACAATTATATAATTTGAAATCTGTACCAGCGACGGAAAACGTCATCATTTCATGAAGTGATAAAACTCAAATAGCTCTTTTATATGCATACGTATATGAAAGCGTGTGGCTGTGTGTGTTTCCAGGGTCTGCCTGTGAGATAAATGAAATGTCTTGTATTGTAAGTTTTGGGTACAAGTTCCATGCTTTATGGAGAAGCCAAAAGCCATAAAATGTATTCCCTAATCCTAGAGCAGAAGACATGTATCTCATAGCAGATACATATTCAATTTATCTGTTTTTGCAGCATGTTTATAGTACATTACTCCTTTATATTAATTTCAATGGGAAATGGGAACTGTGTAGTTTGTCTGTCGAATAGGGTTTTATTTAAATTATATACGTTATTTTGAATGGGCAGCAGCATTGAGGCTTTGTTCTCTAGTTCTGGGATACATTATTTTATGTTTTTTTATTTTATGGTACTGTTTTAATAGTTTGTTAATGTTTATGCCTTTATATGTTGAAGTTTATTATTTATTGATATGTTTAACTAGTTTAATGCAATTTAGTGTCCTTTTTGGTTTGGGTCAGTTTTATCTATAATGTGGGTATTTTTTCCCTTTGTATTTGCTCATTTTAATTTTAATTTTATTAGATTTGTCTTGCTCGTGTTTGCTTGTAGCCTGTGAGGAAATTGTCTTTTTTTTTTTTTTTTTACTTTTTCTGTGCATTTTATTGCATTTTGCAGTGTTTGTGGTTTCAATTTTTTCTCTATGTATGAAGTGCAATGTGTTTTGGTAGTTTATGATGTGGGAAGAGTGGTGCTGGTAGACTGGTAGTAAAACATTTTGCACTCAAGCTCAGATAAACATTTTTGTCATGCTTTTTTTATCACTGTTTCACGTATTATTTTTTCACAAAAGATGATCAGCATTGCAATACAAATCACATCAGAAACAACAGATGCAGACTCATGCTACCAAAATGCACAAAACTCATTCAAAAATACTATAAAAACAAATGGGTTCTCAGAACAAAATCAAATGCACCACTGAAGAAGGTTCAAGCTGTCATGTACCTGTAGGTTATATTTGTGTGAACTGAATAACTTACAGTTTTATTAAGCAAAAAATATATTGACTAAACCAATGTTAAATACTGGTTTCATGTCTGCATTTTACATCTCAGGGCTATGTTTAAGCATCACTGCAGATGTAATAAGTCTATTAATATTCAGTTTTTTGGTACACTGTGGTAGATACATTTTGTATAGTAACTTCACTCCACTGCATTTTGTATACTCCTGCTTGTAAAACGAATTTAATAATTTACTGAGTCTGCTCTGTAAAATGATCTCTTATTTCAGGATATGTTACCTGATTTTCAATAATAAACATGTGTCTGGCTGTCTGTCTACATATATATCTTTGTATGCAAATACATTATCTATCTGTCTATCTATCCATCTACCTACCTGGCTATTTCTCTAGCTATCTCTAACTCTGTTTAACAGTATTGTTGACAAAGTCCATCCATTACTGGAAAAATATTATAAGAAAATTGAAGCATCAGTTGTAAGATCTTAGAACGGCACATTGGGGCATCATATAGGAAGATGCCCTGACTATGCTTCAGATGACATGGGTTCAGTTAGTGACCAGGGTGTTATAACAGTCAGATGTGCATGGATGTGAATGAGTGGTTGATGAAAGACTGCCAGTCCTGATGTTGGTACTGGTAGAGTCCTACTGCATAATTCTCATGTGGTATTAGGTCTGGAAATGCTGCTTCTGCATTTCAGTCTCAAGCCACTGAGGGGTATATGATGATCTAACTGAAAAATTCAGGTGTGTGGAAAAATGCACTGGCATTATACTGGAACTTTCTATTAATAAGAAGTATACAGGTGTACAGCAGTATTCAAAAAGAATCTTCAAACCCCTCCCCCCACTGGATACTGTCAGTGTTGCCTTTCCGCTGTCAAGCAAACAGATAAACAGTCTACTATCACAAGTGCAAGGTTACCATTACTGAATCTGGTAATGCTTACTCCACAATACAGAAACACACAATGCCAAAAACACAGAATCCTGAAAGTCCCTAACATGGGTTCTAAAGCACGGGTAAGCCCAGGAGTTTGGTATGCTATTTTTTGACGTTTTGTGTTTCGCTGTTGTGAAGTTGATGTTACCAGATTCAGCAGAGGTAGTATTACACTTGTGATAAATAAACAGTTCTGTCAAGTGAGTTTGAGGATTACTCATAAAAATCACACGGCCATTAAACTGTCTTACTAGAAGTATAAAGCCACTCCTTTTTGTTACAAAATGAATGCATTTTATATTTGTTTAGAAGCAGTAACTGCGTACATATAAAACTAAATGCAAAACAGTAGAATTTAAGACAGTATTTTGTGCACACTATATGATCATATTTTTTGCATGGCAGAAACTGTGCAGGAAAAAAAAGAGAAGCATTTTTGGATAGTCTAGATTTTTATGAGCTTACTGATATCAGTGGCTTGCAAGTAACACCACTCTTTTATTAATTTTATTAATCTTCATTATGAGTTTAGTGATTTATGCAAAAATGTTTACATTCAAGTCATAGTGATCTTTCAAGTGGGCAGCCCAAATCATTTTACTACTACTTTAATCTGTACGTGAACAGTCCACAATTGCAGGAAAGGCACTATATTGACTGGAAAAGTAGTGTTCCAACAGGAGCTGAGTCTTCTTATATAATCCAGCTGAAACATTTAGTCCTGAAGTTTTAGCTGCCACACAGTTTTAAATGTCACCATAAAAACATTGTCCATTCAGGTCATACACTGACCCCTTAGTTGTGCAAGAATTACTTCACACTGTGTTAACATTCAAAATGTGTATGTATAGTTTTCTGAAAAGAACCCAAAAAACAGTCATTTTTCCCATTACTTATGCACTCTTCTGTTATATTTGTGAATGATGTATAGCAGTGTAGCACTAGACGTCTGTAAGAAGTTGTGAGAATCAAACTGAACTGTCTTACTGAGCAATATAAATGTAGTCCTTAAATCCATCGCTTAAGTGCATTTTTATCCCAGTGAAAATAAGCTAATAACCTAGTAATGAGTGACAATCTGTTAAATCAGTGCAATAATGCAAGTGTTTATTATTTGTTGTGTTTGTCATCTATGGCTATAGAATTTTGTGTATTATTGTCATGTTAAATGTAGTCTATGTTTTGTATGCACATTGAGCCCGAAGAAACGTAATTACATTCGATTTGCACTTGTGTGAATCAAAGTGACAATAAAATTTACTTTGACTTTGAATATACCCCTTCTAGACAGGAAGATGGGTGAACTGAACAGTGCTCAAGAAACATAAACTGCTGACCTACACAGCATGCACCTCAAATTCCAAAAAGTGTCAATAAGTTACTGATATGACATGTGCAAACCAACACATTTCTTTCATTTTTCTGAATTTTAAATTGAACTACATATATGGATGGTATTACAGTAGTAAATAATACTGGAGAAGGAGAAAGTTATGTTATGATTTATTCCCTCCTGGTTAATGTGTTTGATAACTTGGACTTTGCCTCATGACCAAGTATTATTGCCACAGTATTCCACTTTTATTTCCGAATCATTCCATGAGTAAGTGTGTGAACACGTACATTTCTAAATTAAAGGATGAGAACATGAATAATGTTTTTAACTAAGTATATTGTTGGCCTACCCATACGCATTTTATGTTGCGAATTAGTTTGGGTCTTTAAATGAGGAAGCAGGAAAAGTCTAGCAAGCACCACCGTAGTAACCATAGCTCCTGACACTTGGGTGACATCTTGTGGCAGACTGGAAAATAACATAATAGAAATACACAGTAACATTAGCAGTCATATGTTAGGCATGTGTTGGAAAGTCATGTACTTGCGTTGCCATGTTTTGTAAAGACTCATAAAAAAGGTCAGGCCTAAGGCTGAAAGGCAGTCTCAATCTTATGCAACAGAGTATTGGGCCATTGCATTTACTACTAATTTGTTTGACTGTAAAGGTCAACTTATAGATGTTTATGGTAGCTACAAGGCTTCACATTTATTATTTTTTATTTATTTATACTGTTTGTTAACTGGGAGCACTCATCCCATTGGACCAAGTTCAGTCTTAGCCCAGAATGTGAGCACACGTCAAGTGGAAAAAATAAAAAATAATTTATACAATAAAAGAACACACTAAGGGCAAAGGTATTGGCAATGTATGATAGAAAAATTATTTAAGAAGGTAGCCAACAGAAGCCGCTATGTATAATATTTACATCAGTTAGAGAAGCAACATGCTAGAAGCGAGTTTGAGAAGAGATACTATAAGTCAAAATGACAGGCAGTATGTGTCACAGATTAGGGAGACTAGGTTATGTGACATGAAGCAGAGTGTTTACAAGCAGCTTGTACTGGAAAATGTTCTTTAAGTTGTGCCCAAAGGGAGGAGTTAGAGTGATCTTTATGATTAGAAGGAAGATCCCTCCAGAGTTTGGGTCCAAGGTTATAAATGGAGTGGTTAGATCACTACAGTTTAGTTTTAGGTGCTTGTAAGAGATTAATTTGCGGACACAAGAAGAATTAAGGAAAGATGGAGCAGACATATTCCAATGTATTTGGTATAAATGACATGGTTGCTGTTACAAAGTAAGGTAGCAAACTATCAAAGAGTAGGGCCGGCAATGTCATCTTTACTTGCTACATTTCCAAATGCATACATGAGTACAGCATTGCGGTGGTGCAGTGGTAGCGTTGTTGCCTCACAGCAAGAGGTTCTCCCATTCGATTCTCTGCGGGGAGTGCCTTCTGTGTGGAGTCTGCATGTCCTTCCCACGGTTGGGTGGGCATTTGAAAGACATGCGTAAATGGGCGTGCCTTCGTTGAAGGTTGAACGTAGAGCTGGCACCTCAGCGTTCATGAAAATCTACTGCCAATCATTAGTGGATCAAAGTTCTGCTGTGGCGACCCCTAACTGGGAAAAGCCGGAAGACAACAACAACATGAGTACAGCATCTTTCTGAGCATATTACTTAAACATACCAAACGCATAGGGACAACTCTGAAAATGTTATACATATATTGTTACTTGGCTAACAGAGATAAATAGTTCTTTATTTAATTTCAAGAAAAACATACTTTGCCTTAGGGCTAACAGAGATTAAATAAATATTTCATAATTTAAAGTTCTTTTTTTTTCTTAGAGAAACACACACTTTATTTCACCATATATTAATACCTTTAAGAGAAAGAAAAGCAAAAAGGAAAAAGAGACAAAAAGTGCAAAGTTACACAAGTAAGAATATATAAGCAAGATAGTAGAAAGGGGACTTGTAAGCCTTCTGAGTTCTACACTGACTGCAGCCATACAAACAGAAATCTGTTTCCCTTGCCTCACTTGTTTTAACCCCCTTTTAATTCCATTAATCATGGTATTATTCATACAGGACCATGAAAGCTCATCAAATCATGCTTTGGTAAATCATACCATGCCAACAGTAACATTTCAATGAATCAGAAAATTATGGTAAAATGGAACATCTTGATGTTGTTTTTGTAGATGGACAAGCCCCAGGTACCAGGCATACAGGGAGTTGCATCTGTCCAGCACTTGTAGGTTCATAGATTTGTTGTTTAGTTAAAAAGTTCTTCAAAAGCATTCCATGGCCATTGAGGAACACTGACACCAGTATGTCAGAATTAAGAACTTTTCTCCAGCTCAATTATCCAATCTATTCTGAAAGGACTTTATATTCTTACTACTACTTATTTATGTTTGTCCCATAGTATCATCATCCTTTGGGTTACATAGGAATGTCACAATTTAGTTTGCATATTACTCAAATGAAATTTTATGTTATGAAAGATATAATAGTAATGAACTGAAAATAACTTAAGTTGTTTACATTGATTATTATAACTTAGGTTTCTGTCTGACAAAATCCCTTTTGCAATTTTCTCTGACGCTTTCCAAACATTTTAAGTGACTCATGCTTTAAATGCAAAAACATGGTTAAACACCAAAATTGGTTTAAGTTTTATATAACAATGTGAGGCATTTCTTATTCCTAGTACTTAGATTTTAAACATATATCTCATTTGTCACACAACTCTAATACTTATGAACTGTGCATGTGTATTAAAAGAAGAGAATAGCTTTCATACTTATACCTGAGGGTGTTTTTAAGTTAACATTTTCAATGGATATGACAGTAACTGCACAGATGAATTAGTAATCCATTATATTTGACTTATCAAAGCTAAAATTTATTTTGCCAGTGTTGGGTGGCATTCATCAATCTATCTCATATAAAAGTTCAGTTGTTCCATATATAATATATTTTGTGCAAAAAGCCAATGTTCCAGTTGTATGCATACTTTTTTATCCAACTGGACTTGCATGTGGGAATTGTAGCAAATGCAATATTAAATAACATAGGTTGAAGGACTAAACCTTGCAGAATGCCTCAATAGAAACACAAGTAGTCAGACCTAGTACCTTTTCATAGGATCATAGGAAGTTACTAGGGTATTGGCCCTAAGGCCCTTATATGCCTAGCCAAGAATTTAGCCCATGCACAGAGAAATCAGCATCCAGTACCCATGTCCAGTAGGGACATGGGTGGAATCCCAGGGATGTATTTCTATTTCCTATCCAGTTATCCAGATTACGCTTAACAAAAGGGGTAAAGAGGTACTCTGCTTGACGTGGAAAGGGAGTCTATTCTATAGATGGGGGGATCTCTAGGACACAAATCTGTCCTGCCAGCAAGTCCTATTGATGTCATAGACCAGGTTGAGGCCACGTGCGCAGGTTACTCGAGTGGAACTTGACTTGCTGATATGCAGCAGTTCCATCAAGGAGGGGTCCGAGATCGCCTTGTATGCCAGACAGAGGTCACCTCTGAGGAGTCTGTATGAAACAGAGTAGAGGCATAGGGCTTTTAGCCTACCTGTGTATGGCAGATTTCTGAGGCCCTGGATTCTTCTGGTGAGGAACGTCTGTGGTCTCAACAGCTGCTGCATGTGCTTTGTGAGGTACATGCCGAATGGGGCATTGTACTCAATAATGGGCCTTATAAGGGAAGAATACAGGGATTTTATGACCCCTTTATCCCTGGATGAGATACCCTTACTTATGAGGTGGGCCATGAGGAAAGCTTTCCGTACAATGGAAGCAACATGGTGGTCAAAGGTCAGGCTGCTATCAATCTGGGTGCCCAAATCCCTCACAACTGACTGTGTGCTTAGAACGTTGTTATTAATGTGATAATTTATGGGGACATCTCTCTCCCCAAAGGGATGATGATGCATTTTTTTTGTATTCATCTTGAGGCCATGTTTCTGGCACCAGTCATTTGTTTGGGTGAGACCCTCTTGGAGGATGTCCACACCAGTAGGGGAATTGATGACAGCTCTCAACTTGCAGTCATCTGCAAACTTGGTCAGCCATAGCCCACTGGTTTTGGCCTGTACCTCAGAAAAGTATATCCCAAATAACAGAGGCCCCAAGACCATACCCTAGGGTAAGCCACTTGATACGGGTCTACTGCTTGAGGTGGCTTCCCCTATTTTGACTAGGTAGGTGGGTTCTTTCAGTAAGCCAGTTGGCTACCCATCTGGTAACATACAGATTGATGCCTAGTTGAGCGAGTTTATCTATTATGCCAGAGTGGGGAATAGTGTTGAAGGGTTTGGCCAGGTCAAGGTAGGCGGTGTGTACTGTCTTCCCTCATCCATGGCTTTGGTGACTGTCTCAAAAAAGTCAAACAATTTAACAGACATGACCTCCCCTTGACAAAGCCAAAGTGTGTGCGATCAAGTGTTTGGAGGTTGCCAATGTTCTTGTTAATGAGGTCCATTATAATCCGTTCCATAGCCTTGCATCAGGCTAGTTATGCTGATGGGTTTATAACTTCCTGGATCAGTGGACGCTCCACCTTTGTGTAAAGGGATGACAGTGGCAGTCCTCCACTCAGCTGAGACAAAACCGGTACTCAAGTTTTGGTTGAATAGGGTGCCTAATGGTGCTGCAAGTTCCTGCCTGAATTCATGTAGGATGCAGCCGGGGATGTTATCAGGTCCCACGGAGGCTGTATTTTTTGCCTTTCAGAGAGCAGTGGTGACCTGATCCCTATATATAAGGGGAAGGGGGAAGTTACTGGGAATGTCCTGATTTACTGATGGGGGGACAGAGGGGTGACATTTTCACTGAATCTGTCAGCCAGCAAATTTGCTATATCTACGGCATTTGCCTATGTGGTATCCTTGATCATCAGTTCTGAACAGACCTAGGTGCAACCTTTGAGATTACGGACATATGTGAAGAAGGCCTTATGATTGTCTCTAGTAGATGTGGCCAATCTGGACTCAAAGTTTGCTTTGGAGGATTTCACTAGTGCTCTTATTTGCTTGTTTAGGCTAAGGAGAGATTGCTTCCAGTTGGGTTCCTGCTCCTTCTTGGTCCTGGTCAGCAATTTTTTTCTTTTGTTATAGAGAGTTTATTTATTGCAGATGTCCACCAGACAGGTTTACTCTTCCTTGCAGAGGATGATTTAGTCCTGTCAGGTATTCCTGATTCCATGCATCTGTATAAATGTTCGTATAGTAATTTGGTATAGTTTTGGACACTGGTGCCAGTTCCTAGAGAGGGGGAGGGAGCTGTGAAGCTGTTTATACTATCCCTCAGGAGGCTGTAATCAGCTTTGGAGAAGTTTTTTTGATTGAACCTAGCAACAGGGGGTCGGGGGAGATGGTGACTTCAAACATGACCATTTTATGGTCGGATCTTACAAGGGAGGATGATACAGCAGGGATGCTGCAGTGGTTACTCATGTTGGTTAATACCAAGTCCAAGACATTATCACCTCTTGTGGGGTATCGACTAGCTGTTCCAAAGCATTTGCAATGACAAAATTGAGGAATCGCTGGGCATTTGTGTTCTGGCAAGAGTAGTTCTTTCAGTCTATGTTTGGGTAGTTTAAGTCACCCAGGATCAGGGTAAAGGGTTGAATCTTGATAGATTCGAAGAAGTCTAGATAGGCAATTTGGGCATCTTGGGTCAGATTTGGGGCCGGTAGCTAGCTATGATTTGTATAGCGGTCTTGTCAATAGTTAACTGCACTTGGAGAGTCTCCTGTGCATCATTCTATTTGACCAGCCTGGAGGTGTGTATGTCTTTAATATATACTGAAACTCCACCTCCTTTGGCTTTACTACCCACAATTTGGTGTCTGAATGTATGATAGGATGAGTAACCAGATAAGGCTGGGGTGACCTCCACAGCTTTGAACCAGGTTTCTGTGACCACACAGATGTCAGCATTTTCCAGGGCTAGGAATGCTTGCAATGAGTGCAGTTTCATGTTTAGACTCCTAGCATTTAGCAGCATGACCTTTAATTTGTGTTTTGTTGAAATTTTTATGCTGGTAATTTTAACCTCATCACTTTTCCTAAAAAAGGCACAATAGGGGAGGCAAGAGCCTTTGCCAGAATCCTGAAGCCCAGGTGAGACAGATGCAGGCCATCTCTGGCAAGCATCATGGTCTGTCGATCATATCTTCCCAGGGTGTCAGGTACTGGATCCTCCTGGAATGACACTAGAAACTAAGCCAATTGTTAAAGTCAATCATTTTCTGTTTGTATTCAGGCATCATTCTGGCTGCTTAAGGCTAGGGACATACCTGCCTGGGACACATATTCAATGAGTTGAATCATGTCTCTCTTCATATAGTCCAGGGAGGTACATCTCAAGTCAGTCACACCAACATGGACTATGACAGGGTCATAACAGTACCTGTTGTTGAGAAACTTGAGTGCGTTTGTGATATGGTGGATTCTGGCCCCTGACAGACAACTAACCGTGACTTTCTCTTTATCCAGCCTGGTGAGAGGCACATCTATGTGTCTCACAATGGAGTCACCTATGACTAATTTGTTGGGTTTATGGTTAAGCCTTAGTGGATGTGAGACACACGTGTGAACTATGCATGGTATGTGGTGTGGAGGGCTGTGGAGATCGCGTATGTATTTGTCTCGGAGATTTTTGCCTCGGAGGTCTCCTTTGTTTGGGTATGTTTTTGTTGAGGACCTCCACATATGTGGGTGTGTGTTATGTAGGTGTGAGTGGTGTTGGAGGCATAGTGATTGTGTTGACAACCTTCTCTTTGCCAGATATGCTGGCTTGTGAGGGAGAAAGCATGGACTCTAGGTTCCTAATGTAATTGCATCTCATCCAAATTGTGTTCCTAGGTGGTAGTAGTAGGTGGTTGTCTGTGTACATAAGGCAGTTGCTACACTGTCTCAGGATGCCTATATCAACCAGACTGGCAGGAAAAACTGTAGGAAATTGTCCATCCATATTTTTCAGAATCTGAGAGAAAAGTCCAGGGACAGTTAAGGAGTTTAGCCTAAAGCCCAAGTGCTTAAACCAAAATTAAGTGGCTTAGAATAACACTTACAATGTAAACAGGCTATAAACAAGCAGTAACAAATGCAAGAGAAAAGAAGCAATTGAACACTTTAGAGAACAAGCCGCAGCAAGTAGCAGAAAAAGCAAGACAAAGTAATGGAGCAGGAGGAGGAGGAAACAGAAATACAGTAAAATGGTTATACATTGAGATGATTTGGTTAGTAATGACATGATTTATTTTATCAAGAAACTGTTAACTTTAGCCTTATAAAGATATTTATAAATTACATGATAAGAAAGGAAATGAAAATTCTTAGCAAGATCTGGGAATATCACCCCACAGTGACAGTCCTCCATTTAAAGAGGTTATCTGAGCATATAAACTAAAGAAACTTGTTAAATTTTATCTGCTGTTTATAAAACTGTTAGTTAATGTCTAATATAGAAATATATGTGATGTTATTCTTCAGGATCTCAGTAATGCATCTTTTGAGGCATTTGCATAAGAAAGAAGTAATGCTAATTGCGTTATAATTTCTAAACTCACATTCATGCATATTGGTGTAATAGTAAAAAGTTTCCATAAGCTTGGGATAGTACCGGTTTGAAGTAATTTATTAAATATTAAGTGCAATATTGGGAGCAAGTTGTTTTTCCTTGTTAATATCTGTAATGCAGGAAGTATGTCAGGTCCACAGAAGATGAATTCTTTATTTTATTTAATATTTTATCTATCATCATGTAAGAAATTGTAGGCCAGGGTATTCCCTTAGCTATTTCAACATTCATGGGTGTTCTATCAGAACTGACTCCTATACTGAACTGTGTTGTATAGTAAAAGTTAAACAAGTTTGCTTTAGTCAGAGGGTCTTGAATTAAGTTGTTATCAATTTCTATTTGATTTACAGTTCTGTAGGCATTATTTATTCTGGTTATGTATTTATAGAAGATGTTCATCGTGTTTCACTGTTGCAGTCATTACACTTGGGTTATCCTGCTGGCAGGCTACCCACAGTCGGTCCAAGTTCCAAAGTCTAGGTCCGGCGTCATTTGCTGTTGCCTCTTCCCTGACGTCAGTGCGCCAGGGGTATAAAAGATGCAACTGACTCCATTTTCTTCAGTCTTTCTTGCCATGTGGTGCCTGAAGCAAAAGCAGTTCGCAAGTGCCGGTCGGCCGACTCCTGAGATTTTCGAAATAGAGTTTCAGAACCGAAGTCTTCAATAAAGCTAAGTACCCCGCTGGGGAAACTTTTTCTTGCTCCAGACCGATGTCAGTAAAAGTTAACAATTGTATTTCTTGTGGGAAGCAAATACCTCATAAGGACTTTCATTCTTACTGTATTCCTTGCCTAGGCCCTGACCACGACGTTACTAGTTGTTGGTTTTGTGCTAGATTCAACAAACCCACTATTAAGCGTCAGTTTGATTTTGCTTTACATTACTTTGGCCAAAGGTTTAACTACATAATGCCGTCAGAACAACCGACGACCGGAATTCATAAAAACCGCAAAGACAAAGAAAAGGACAAGCATCCGAGGTCCAAAACCGACGACGAAGCCTCTTCTAGGCCAGTCGCCGGTTCTCAGTGAGGCGCTTTTGCAGCCCCTGACACCCGCTATCTCAGAGCCACAGGCCATATCCGACTCCCACGTGGAGACAACTAGGCCTCTGGATAATCAAGGTATTGGGCCTGCGGACACTATTCCCTCAGATGGGTCCGGAGCCGCTGAGCAGGCATCGGCTTCTGAGGATGTTTTCAGACCTTCACAGCTTACTATTAGTCCACTGCAGCAGCCAAGGCAAAGTCAAAAACACCATTAAAGACAAGGAAACAAGTACAGCATTTTCCTGGAAAGTCAACCATGCCAAAGAAACAGATGCTTAAAATGGCCGAAGACTTAATTACTTTGATCAGGGGTTCCCATCCCCCTCCTGATAAAAGGCCTAGGCAAGACACTGACTATAATTCCTCTGACCAGGTTTCTATTTCCTCTGATTCCTCTTCAGATCAGGGCTATTCTCTCCCTTCCTATGAGGACTCTGATGCTGAAGAATCTATACCTTCCGCCTCTCCACCTGAGGATTATTCTTTTGGGGAAACCCTGCACACCATGAGGGAGCATTTCCACTGGGAGAGCCAGGATTATTCAGAATCCAAGAAAAGGCTCAGAGACTTTCTTTTATTGCCTCAGCACAGGCCCCTGGCTACCCCCCCCCCGTGCTTGATATTGTTGATGATGTTTTCTCTGAATCCAGTCTGTCTCCTGATTCTTTACCCCCCTGCACCAGTCAAGCCAGACAGGTACTACAGGGTCCCTGACTCTCATAAATTTCTTTATAAAAACCCTGCTGCTGACCCAGAAACAATTCCTCAGGGTCCCAAAGGGGTTAAGGTTTCCACTGCAAAAATCCCTGTCCCCTCTGATAGGGATTCTAGAGCTCTGGAGAGATGGGGGGAAAAAAGTTTACACTTCTGCTGCTTTAGCTCTAAGGGCTTTAAACTGCCAGTTTCACATGCTTAAATATCAAAAGTACCTCATGTCTTTGTTAAAACAGAAAATGCTTACAAACTCAGAAAGTCCTGACAATAAGGAAATGCAGGATTTATTGCATGCAGCTGAACAAGTGGGAAAGCATACTCTGCAATGTGGTTTTGATTCATTAGAGGCTTCTTGTAGAGCCGCAGTTACAGGCTCTGTCATTCGAAGGCATGCTTGTTTGAAAGAACAAAGTTTACTTGAACATGTTAAAGTAAAATTATTGGATGCTCCACTACAGCATGATACTTTGGTGTTAAGGCAGAAGAGGTGTTAAAGAAAATGGAGGATAAAGCAAAATCAATGCAGACAGTAAAGGATTTCTTACAGGTTCAACCACCTAGGTTTAGCAGAAACTGGCCTTCAAAAAACTGGTCCTTTCCGGTGTCAGACAGGCCACAAAGAAGCAGATACAGATGCCCAAGAGGCAGATCTCAGCCCCAAGGCTCCTACAGACCTAAACAATGGGGTGCTTCAGCCCCCAAAGGAGGAGAAGACAAATCACAACCTTATAGGAAACAATCCAATGACTTCCCTCTACAAATGCCAAGCACTTACCTTTTGGCAGCACCCCTAGGGGGAAAGCTAGCATTTTTCTCACAAAATTGGCACATAATCACCCAGGACAAATGGGTACTGAATATTGTTTCTCAAGGTTACAGGTTCCACTTTCACACCCTTCCAAAATCAAAAGGTATGCCGGACCTGCCAGAAAACCAATGGGCAGAGGCACAAAATCAACTTGCTGCTCTCATGGACATGGGAGCTATTCAAAGAGTACCACAGCAAGAACAGGGACAAGGATTTTACTCAAGACTTTTTCTGGTACCCAGAAAGGACAAAGCCTGGAGACCAGTACTGGACTTGTTAATCCTAAATACTTTCCTGGATGTTCCAAAATTCAAAATGTTAACACTGCAGCAACTTCTACCCATGCTGGGCAAGAAGGCTTGGCTAGTTACTTTGGACCTCAAGGAGGCATACCTACATGTCCCAATCAGACAATCTTGCAGAAGATACCTCAGATTCATAGCTGGCTCAATGCATTACCAATTCTCAGCACTGCCCTTTGGCTTATCTACTGCGCCCAGGGTCTTCACAAAATGCCTGGCACCAGTAATTGCATTTTGCAGACAGAGGAATTCAAATATATCCCTACTTGAACGACTGCCTTATTCAAGCAGAGAGCAAGGACACACTACTAAATCATCTGGCATTTGTAAAAATATTACTAATTTACCTAGGGTACACAGTAAACGAAAAGAAATCAAAACTAGTGCCCTCTCAAAAGATAATATTCCTGGGTGCAAGCTTAAATACAACTGCCCAGATGGCTTATCTCACACCAGACAAGCAAAGGCAACTGACTCATTACTTTCAAATGATGGCAACAAAGACCCAGCTCCCTACAAGAAAAATTCTGCAGGCCCTAGGCTTCATGGCATCCTGCATTCTACTAATTCCATATGCAAGACTGCATATGAGGAAACTACAATGGTATCTAAAAAGTGTTTGGACTCAACATTGCCACAGCCTGGAAATAATAATAACTCTAATTCCCTGCCTACAACAGGAGTTTCGATGGTGGTCCCGGGCCTGTCACCACAACAAGGGACAGCATTTCACCTTACCCACAGCCAGGCAGACAATAACAATGGATGCATCGGATTATGCCTGGGGGGGGGGGCACACATGGCAGGAAAATGTATTCAGGGCATGTGGCCCAAGGAACAAATGCATCTTCACATCAATCAAAAAGAGATGCTAGCTGTACAGAATGCCCTGACAGCCTTCAATGATCTACTACATCCAGGACAACTATTACTAAAGACAGACAACACCACAGTTATGTGGTACATAAACAGGCAAGGGGGCACACATTCCTACCCCCTCTGCAGGCAAGCCATGACTTTGTGGAACACAGCACTGACCTGTCAAGTACATCTGCAGGCACAATTCCTGCCAGGAATGAAAAATACACTGGCAGACCAACTAAGCAGAAATCTCATGGATCCTCACGAATGGAAACTAAATCCACAGGTCTTCAGTATGATAACAAGGAAATGGGGACGCCCAGACATAGATCTTTTTGCCTCCCCTCACAACTGCCAACTACAGAAATTCTGCACAAGAACTTATCACTCACAAGCATGGAATGTGGATGCTCTTTCATTCAGCTGGAAAACCCTGACAGTTTATACCTTCCCCCCACTGCCTCTTCTTCCCAAGGTGCTCCTAAAAGTCAGACAAGAGAAGCCAAAAATGATCCTGATTGCCCCAGACTGGCCATGCCAGCACTGGTACTCAATCCTAAAGAGCTTGTCTCAAGACCCAGCCTGGCCTTTACCTCAAATTCCTCATCTTCTGACTCAACAAAACAATCAGATTCTGCACAGTCAACTCAGAACCTTAAATTTGGCTGCATGGCAGATAATATAGCCACTCAGACCACACCTCTCTCTAAAGCTGTTATGGATGCCATTTTAGAAGCCAGGAGGCCCAGCACTGGGAAATCTTATGCAGAAAAATGGAAGAGATTCTGTGTTTGGAACCAGGCACAAGGACTCGAACCACTTGTTCCAAATATACCTCAGATTTTACAATACCTAACTGAGATGCTGGACAAAGGCCTATCCTTCTCATCTATTAAGAACCATGCCTCTGCCATTTCAGCTCATTACAATACGGAACCTCCTATTTTTTCACATCCACTACTAAGGCAGTACCTCAGAGGGGCAAAAAACATAAGACCCCCAAGGAGAGCACCAATACCTACTTGGGACCTCAATTTTGTTTTAGAAAAGCTCACACTGCCTCCTTTTGAGCCAGCCAACACAGCTGATATAAAATTCTTATCATGGAAAACTGCTCTCCTCCTAGCAATAACTTCAGCAAGAAGAGTCTCAGAGTTACAGGCATTAATGGCAGTGGAACCTTTCATCATTTTTCATCAGGACAGGGTCTCTCTAAGGTCAAACCCAACATTTATGCCAAAGGTGGTTTCCAGTGTGGTTCTTAACCAAACCATTCATTTGCCAACTTTCTATCCAAATCCCCAGAATAAAGGGGAGAGACTTCTGCACGGTTTGGACATACACAGACAGCTACGATTCTACTTGGACAAAACAAAAGCCTTCAGAAAAAATGAGCAACTGTTTGTAGCTTATGCTGCAGGATCACAAGGAAAGCCTATCTCAAAGCAGACGATTTCAAAATGGATAGGACACTGCATTCGCTTCTGCTATGCACAACATGGCAAATCAGTGCCTAAGGGCATTAGGCTACATTCTACCAGAGCAGCAGCCTTTCTCAGAAGAGTACCAACCAAAGACATTTTAGAAGATGCAACCTGGAATTCAGTGCACACTTTCACCAAGCACTACCACTTACCTCTCTACTCTAAATCCAGAGCAGGCTTTGCCACTGCAGTTCTGCAGGGCCTGGTAGCCCCTCCTAATCCTATTTAGGCACAGCCACCCAACCTCAGCTTTGGGATTCAACCCAAGTGTAATGACTGCAACAGTAAAACACGATGAACATAGTACAGTTGTGTACCTACCATAAATGTAGATGTTCGAGTGTATTCACTGTTGCAGTCCAGGTTACCCACCCACCATCCCCCTTTTCATTGCTGGGACTTTTCTGTACTTCTCAACTCTATACAACCTATGTGGTGTATTTGCTTGTAGACGAAGGAAATGTTTATTTTAGTACATGCATGTTTTTTGGCATAATTTTTTTTTCAGCCTTCCTATTTGGGGGCACCTGACATCTAGGGCAAGAAAAACTGAAGAAAATGGCGTCGGTTGCATCTTTTATACCCCTGGCACACTGACATCAGGGAAGAGGCGACAGCAACCGACGCCGGACCTAGACTTTGGAACTCGGGCCGACTGCAGGTAGCCTGCCAGCAGGATAACCCAAGTGTAATGACTGCAACAGTGAATACACTTGAACATCTACATTTATAGTAAGTACACAACTGTACTTTTTTTATTGGTGGATTCCTCTACCAGTTTATTTTCAAAAAGTTATTTTCTTCAACCTTAGTTCTTGTTTAAGTGACCTACCAATGAGTAAGACTTATTTTATTCACTGTTGTATGGAATTTCTGGTAGATCTTGCTTTTTTGTTTGTTTATATATATATATATATATATATATATATATATATATATATATATATAATTTATGAAGTTCATTGTTCCAAAAGGGTGGGAATTATTTTTTTTTTTAATTTGTTAGCCTTACAGACTGTAGTAAATTCAACACTTTTAACCGAAATGACTTGCAAAATATTACATCCAAAGTTATTTTCATGGCTTGCTAGACATGTTTGCTAATCAATAAGAGTTTATAAGTTGTGTTAAGTATTGATAATTAATTCTATCATAATTATTATTTTTTAAATTGTATTCTCTTGACTGCGTTGGTTATATTCAACTGGTAGCTCAAGGAGTTAAGAGCTGATAGTCCAACCAATACTTCTGCTGTTAAGCTGTCAATTAAACTTGGGTTACTCCTTCTTTTGCGCTCCTTAATGAGTTGGCTTTTTCTTTGGTGCAATATTGTTTGCTTGTGTCTTTCGGCTTTTCCTGGTTAGGGGTCACCACAACGGAACTCCGGTCCGCTAATGATTGGCAGTTGATTTTTATGTACCGGCTTGCCAGGCCTGACGCACAACTTTCAATGAAGGTACGCCCATTCACGCATGTCTCCACGCAGAAGACGCTCTAGCTGAGAATCGAACCGGACAGCGTCTTACTGTGAGGCAACAACGCTACTGCAGCACCACCACCACGGGTATCAACAAATTCATTCTCATAATTAATTTTAGTAGAAAATTTTAACCAAGAAATACAAAAATAATTTTAATCTCCTAATAATAGAACATCTTTCACTATCAAGTTATAATTTAAACAGGTGAGATATGCCCAGTATGTAAATGCTTCCATGTTAGGGCTGTGTCAACAGAGTACAATATTAAGAGGTTTGCTGTAGAGGGAATTAGTTGCCTGCACTATTATACAGTCAATCTCCTAAAGTGATTTGGCTAAAGTAGATGTCATGTTATTGTGGATCCACAGTGTTGCACCGCTTCCCCTAATATTACTTCTAAGACATTCCATATGTTATATAATTAGGTAGATGTAAACAAGACATATTCCAAGATTCCACTATTGTTACAAAATAATCGGAAGTAGGATATTTTTATTTATTTGACATTTGTTAATCGGGTTAGTACGACTGGGTAGAGACCCTTTTTCAGTGAAGACCCGAAGAGAAAAGCTCTGAAACAGTTACATACATAAACAGTTTTTTTTTTTTTTTAAATGAAGATAAAATCACAAACTATACAAAATGTTTTAACAAAGCATGTAAAACTAAGATAAAATCAAAAAAACATATATATTTTTTCTGTTTTCTTTTTTTACAAAGCATGTTACAGGATTTTTTTTTTTTTTTTTTAAGGGGGACTGGAATAGTGTGAACGTAGTGAAGGTAGATGAGGCAGAAAAGTGGCATAGTGAGGATGAGGAATGTATAGAGATGCCGGAAGAAAAGTAATGTGCAGACAGTATAAGATAGGAAGATATCTAAAGAGAGAGGCAGAAGTGCAGAGGACAGGCAATAGAAATAATCTAAGGTAGGAGAAGTATACAAAACATTGTGGGTAGGAATTAAGTGAAAAACTATAGTAATAGAAGCTAAGGAGATAGTAGTAGAGTTTAATCAAGTTTTGGAAAATACAGCTTTGAGAGGGGGAGTAACAGGCAGAAATAATAGTAGATAGGAAGAGAAATTATGCTAGGTCTGGAAGATAGGAAGATATCATTATGTTGGGTCATTGCGCAGGCATAACCATGACTTTCGGTAGATAACTTTTAATGCAACTTTAAAGGAGCTGGAGCTAGTGATAAATCTGATGTGAGGTGGTAATTTATTCCAGGCATTTGCAATGGTGAAGCTATACAGTAGTTTGCCAATATTTCTGTTGGGCATATAAACTTGTAATAGGTTTTGTTGAGAACTACGAAGAGCATGGTTGGGAATGTAAGGTTGGATGAGATTGGAGAGAGAAGGGCAAAAAGATGGATCGTGGAAGACTAAATGAGCTATGTGGAGTTGGGGTAATAGAATTTGGTGGTGAAATTCCAACCACTGCAGGTTTTTTAGGGCTACAGGACAGTGATGAGTGTGGTAGGGTAGGTTAGATGCAGATCTTGTGATTTTGTTATAGGTAAGTTCCAATTTAGTCGGAAGATTAGATTGGAGGTTTGTGAGTATAGGGGCTCCGTAGAGTAATGTGGGGAGAAGGAAGGCTTGGGCAAGGGAGAGCCTGCTGGAGGAATGGGTGAGGATTTTTTTATGTCTGTATAGGAGTCCAAGTTTAGTAAAGGAAGGAGTAAATTATATAGAAATAAATGGAATTTGTAGGAAAAATACATGCTGAATAATAGTCAGGAGGAGGACTGAAGTTTAAGAGAAGGCAAGAATTGAGCAATTTATGTAATACTGGAGTGAATGACAGTTTTTAAAGTGGAAACATGAATAATGCAAGAAAACAATGAAAACTGCTTACTATGGTGTGTTTTCTTTTCTGTTAATGTATGTGTACCTATGTAGTTGTTCAAAATGTTTGATTTTAATAAAGGTATTTAAAAATGGCACTGAGAAAGACAATATCAAGTTATTAGAGGAAAAAAATCAAATACAAATATTTAGTTAATGATAATTTATACCTTTATCAATGTGTCTGCGTGTATCTGCATCATAATTGTTCCAAAAGGTTTCAGTGTATATTAAATACATGAGCCCATATAAAAAGAACAGCTTTTTAAAAACACCAACTTAGTACTTCTTAAAACTTTGATCAAGTACAATGACACATTAATTCAGAAAACTGATGCTGAAATCAAAGTGTTAAAGTTAGTTAAAATTAGATTATGGCAGGCTTTTTATTGCT
The DNA here is from genome assembly GCF_019279795.1 of Protopterus annectens. Taxonomy (NCBI): domain Eukaryota; kingdom Metazoa; phylum Chordata; order Ceratodontiformes; family Protopteridae; genus Protopterus; species Protopterus annectens. The sequence continues at coordinate 1,842,082,440 of NC_056731.1, forward strand.
GTTGATGGACTCTCAAACAATCATTGTTAAAAACAACAACAGATGAAGATTCAAGGAGACAAAAAGTTATGAAATGGTCAAACTGAGTACTGGGGCAAGTTTTTTTTTTTACAGCAGGATGTCCCACTCATGTACCTGCAACTAAGGAGGTCTGTTTATTTAGCACAGAAAAATAATACTGAAGTAATTCCTTTGAACTTGACGAATAAGAATCAGATAAACGACAATGGAAATGGGCAGAATGAGAGGACGAGGATAAAGCAGGAAGAACTTTTAAAGTCCAAGGTGCCTATATTTAATTGAATTAACATAGACTTTTCACCTGTTCAAATTGATGACTTCTCTCATGGTTTTACTTGCTTCCACTACAAGCAGACAAAACTGAATGCACCAAGGATCAGAACCCTGCACTGCATTTCCAGAAAACATCTTGCCAAAAAACACTTTTTAGGTGTTTTTTGCAGGGAGGCAAGAGCCCCTGCACCACTGATTTGTGTAGTGTTCAAGCACCCACATCCCCAAAGTTATGTGTGCCAACTTCAAGGTTGCACTTATTCAAAACAGAGGGAAATTCCCCGAAAAGGGAATCATGTCTTGAGCAACTCACTGACAGTGGTTTCCTATGGAGGAACTCCGACTGTCGGTGAGTTGAAGCTTGGAAAGTTGAAGCTCAAGAGGTCAAGCTTTGTCCACCAGTAGGATAACCATTTTAGCTTTTGAACCAACAAAAAGAGCTAGTTCAGACAAAGGTGGGTGGGTGGTTGTAATGTTACAGGATAATTACTCTCAAGACTATGGAATTAATGTTGTCACGTATTAATGAGTACAAAGAAGCAGCATTATATGATATACACTGGAGTTATAAAAAGATTAAGAGCCTGCTTACAGATTGTAACACCGTTTTATTGAGTTTGGGTTTATACTTTTTGTGTGTACAAAGTTCTAGAATTGGGATGTTATTTTTGGATTCCCCAAAATCACAAAAGCAGTGTTAATCCACCTATTAGGCTGATTGCCTCTGCTCAGGTTATGTTTGAATCCTATTGTGCAAGTGTTATATTCTTATGCAAAAGATTCCTGGACCTTTTTGGACAAGTTGTGATCTTGCAGTATCATGTATATTTACTGTTGATGTCACTTCTGTCAGAAGAAAAAATTCAAACGAGTCACATCTGCCTCAGGTGATGAATTTTCCTTTATTAGCAGCTAACCAGATTACACAGCATGTTGGCCAAGATGTCCTGTCTGGACTGATCTGATCTTCTGATTTGATCAACTTGTTTACTGACATCAACTTTTATACTGCAAGCAAAACAACTTTTTGTTGCATTTCTGACCGTTGACAGTTGGCTATGAAAAACATATAGGATAAACATGTTTATCACAAATTACCTCAAACCCACAGCTAGTACAGAATGTTCAAGAAGTACAGAATGTTCAATTCAACAACGGTAGCTCAAATTTTCCAGGACACACAGCCTGCCCCAGTAAATTAACTCTTACTCGGCCGTGCGTCCTTATCCCAGGCTTCACCGAGCTATAATCAAATCTCTTTATTCTAAAATGCAGAAAACAGATATCATTCAGGTTCATAAGCAATGCTGCATTTTGTTCACAGATGAGGCCCATCTTTGATAGGCATATCCCAACAAATAACATGTTCACTTTGCAAGAACAGGAAAAAGACAAATAACAGTATGTTTTTAAAACTTTTTCTCTTAACAACTTCCTTATTTACTTCTATTTATGAAGAAAAAAATGGTACAGCATTTGTCTGAGTGAACTTAACATGATTCAGTGAAATATCCACCACTAGTATTAACACTTTCGATATTTTGATTGCATTATTACTGGACAGTAAACTTTTTTTTAAATTTCTAATACAAAATTCTGCAAGCAAATTAATGCTGTGGCAACTGGTGTGACAGTAGCGCCCAGTTTGCCAACTTAGTATTAGGTTGGTGGGACATTATGGGTTTACCCAATGTTAGATATTTGGAGAAAGTAGTTTTCTACAAAATATTTGTACATGACTTATTTTTTATCTGGAAAGGGTAACATGACAAAAAAAGAAGTTATGTCTTACCATAACATTCCATCTGTATTGTTGATCCTCGTTCAGTCATTACGTATGGGTATCGGTTCCGACCTCGGAACCGAGCCGGCCTTTTTCCAAGCTCGCGTCAGAAACAAACTCTTGAGCTAAACTCTTACCCATAATTCCCATCTCCCTGTTACCTCAGATTGAGTTTGCAAGTTAAAAGAAGGTAGAGGCTACCTCTGGTCAAATGACCTAAGAGAACTGGATGATGAGATCCACTAGAAGCCACAGGAGGGAGGGTCATAATGACTGAACGAGGATCAACAATACAGATGGAACGTTATGGTAAGACATAACTTCTTTATCAGATATTGTTAATCCTTGTTCATTCCTTACATATGGGACAGAGTCCCCAGCTACCTCTATTATAGGTTCATAGGTTTATACTACGCTATCTGCCCCAAGGCATTTATAAGCCTAGCCCGAATTTTTGTGGCTTACGCCACCCCTTATATGAAAAAATACTGTACCCATTAGTTTGTTGTGCCTCTGTCCAGAAGTGACACAGAGATGATTCCCGGGGTAAACCTACGATCTCCCATCCACAGGTCAAGATTTCTCTTGAACAGAGCCAGCGAGGTGCTCTGCCTCACATGGACCGGGACTCTATTCCACAGCATAGGGAATCTCTGAGTGATAAATCTATCCCTCCAGCATGTCCTATTTATATCCGTGCTAAGGTTTAAGTCACTTGCTCTAGTGGTTTTGGTGGATTTGGATTTTTTGAGGTGGAGCATGTCCATTAATTCTGGGTTGGACATGGCCTTGTATGTCAGGCACATGTCACCTCTGAGCAGACGGTATGCAACCGAATAGAGCTGGAGTTTCTTCAATCTGGCAGCATATGACAGATTTTGGAGTCCCTTTATCCTTTTGGTGAGAAACTTTTGGGGTCTCTCCAATTGCTGCAGATGTCGGGCGAGATACATCCCGAATGGGGCATTGTACTCGATCATTGGTCTGATAAGTGAAGAGTACAGGGGAACAATGATCTCACTAGATCTGGATGTGAATCCCTTCATGATCAGGTGGGCAATGTAGAAGGTCTTTCTAACCACTTTAGCAACGTGAGTGTCAGAAGAAAGGCCACTGTCAACCTGGGTCCCCAGGTCCCTGATAACCTCTTCTGTGCTTAGTGGATTGCCACCTATATGGTAGCTTGGGGTTACCTTGTTTTTCCCGAAGGGTATGACTATACATTTTTGGCGTTTAACTTCAGGCCATGGCTCTGGCACCAGCTATCTGTTTCCGTGAGTCCCTTCTGAAGGATATCCGTGTCCGATGCACTTTCCACTATGGCCCAGTTTGCAGTCGTCTGCAAACTTTGTCAGACAAAGTCCTCCCATGTTGGCCTGTACTTCTGAGAAGTAGATGCCGAACAATAGGGGGCCAAGGACCGAGCCCTGTGGGACACCACTTGTGACCGGCTTGGAGTCTGACATAGTGCCAGCAACTCTAACCCTGTGGGTTCTGTCCTTAAGCCAGTTTGCAACCCATCTTGTGACATATAGGTTTACATTTAAGCTGGTAAGTTTTTCTACAATACCCGAGTGGGGTATTGTGTCGAAAGCCTTTGCAAGGTCAAGGTAGGCTGTATGGACTGCCTTTCCCTCATCAATGGCCTTGGTGACTGTTTCGAAGAAGTCGACCAAGTTCAAAAGGCATGATCTTCCCTTGACGAAGCCAAACTGGGTTGGGTCCAATGTCTGCAAGTCCCCTATATCTTTGTTTATGAGCTCCATTATGATCCTCTCCATAGCTTTGCAGACTAGACTTGTTGAGCTTATGGGGCGGTAATTACCAGGGTCCGTAGAGGCACCGCCTTTGTGGAGTGGGACCACAGTTGCCGTACGCCACTCCTTGGGCAAATATCCTGTGGTAAGGCTGAGATTAAACAGCTGCCTTATGTGCGGGTTTAATTCCTCATTTAGCTCATGTAGCACACAGCCGGGGACACCATCCGGTCCCATTGATGCTGTGTTTTTAGCTTTAGAGAGAGCAGCTTTCACCTGCGCATTTGAGATGTCTGGGAGGCTACACTCCGCTGGGATAGTTATCTCTCCTTTAGGGGAGAGGGGTGAAGTTTGCACTGAACCTGTCTGCCAGTATGTTGGCAATGTCTGTGGGTTCAGTGATTTTTGTATCATTTTGGACTAATTCTGAGCATATCTGGGAGTTTCCACCCAGGTTCCTAACATAGCTGAAAAAGGCCTTATGATTGTCCTTTGAATCCATGGCAATTTTTCTCTCAAAATTGGCCTTAGTTGATTTTATGAGTGCTCGTATTTTTTACTAATAATGATCAGGGGTGACTTCCCTTTTATGGATTTTGTTCTATCATGTAATAGCTTTCTCCTCTTATTGTAAAGTTTGTTAATGGCTGGGGTCCACCAGACTGGATGTTTGCCCTTTGTGGAAAGAGTCTTGGTTTTATTTGGGATTGCCTGATCCATGCAGTCCTGGAGGTGTTCATAGAAGGCATTTGTAAGGGCTTCCGCAGCTTGGGTTGTGGTTTCCACTGTCTCAGGGGCCTTGAAGGATACCACACCAGTCTTGAGTAGTGTGAAGTTTGCTTTAGAGAAGTTCTTCACTGTGGTCTTTTGTTTGGGGTGGGGCGGGATGTGGATTTCCAGTGAGATTAGTTTATGATCAGATCTCACCAATGAGGGATATACTTGGTGTGGAGCATTTTGTCCCCATGTTTGTGATAATGAGATCTAGTATATTTTCTCCTCTCGTGGGAACAGTGACTAGCTGTTCCATGGCATTTGAATTTATGAACTCCAGGAACCGTTGGGCTAGAAAGTTAGGGCTCGAGTAATGTTCCCAGTCTATATTCGGGTAGTTGAAGTCACCCAATATGATGGTGTTTGGAGATACATTTATACCCTCCAGTGTCTTCAGGAAGGCTGTGTGGGGTTCCTGAGTTTGAGAGGGTGGCCTGTAGCATGCTACAATTTGTAGAGCAGTTTTGCCTATGGTTAGTTGCACCTGGATGGTTTCCGAAGCTTCATGCGTTGCCACCAACCTGGAGGTGTGGGTATCCTTTATGAATATGGATACACCCCCTCCTTTTGTGGTGTGGTCTGGGTTTGGGGGGCTCTCATGGAAGGACATTCTGGAGCACCACAGAACCAAAAGTTGCTCTTTCCCTGGAGGCCAAATCCAATTTGTAATGATTGATGAGGGTATGAGGCGTAGCCCAAGTTGCAGTTGCACATATGTCATATAAAGAAGCTCTGGCATGGAAGGCAGCAGAAGTTGCCATCGACCTTGTCGAATGAGCCTTCATGGTAGTAAGCAATGGAGTATTACGTTGTGTATAAATGAAGGTCACACAGTCTTTCAACCATCTAGCTAATGTGACCTTAGCAACAGAAGATCCTAATCTAGGTCCAGAATAGGCCAAAATAACTGGTCAGATTTACGAAAGGACCTAGTCCTGTTCAAGTAAAAATGGATTTGCCTGTGAATATCTAGGGTATGTAGGCAATACTCTCTTCTGTTTGAATGATTGGGAAAGAAAACTGGCAATTCAATGGTTTGATTAATGGACATTTCAGAGATCACTTTTGGCAGAAAAGAAGGATTAGTTCTCAAAGACACTCTATCTCTATGAAAAATCAAGTATGGACTCTTGATGCATAAAGCTTGAAGCTCAGAGATACATCTGGCAGAAGTAATGGTGACCAAAAACAAGGTTTTCCATGACAAATATCTGAGGTCACAAGAAGAAGCTGGTTTGAAGGGTGGCATTGTCAGAGCTTGTGGAACTAATGACAGATCCCATGGTTGAATAGGTTCTCTAAAAGGAGGCTTCAAATAATTCACACCTTTTATGAAGGTCTTGCAAAATTTGTGTGACATAAGAGAGGAGTCTTGGACACCTTCATGGAGATTAGATATTGCAGCCAAATGAACTCTAATGGTAGAGGTCGAAAGACCCGATTGAAAAAGGTCAGCCAGATACTCTAGTATTATCGACACTGGTGCTGAGAAGGGATCTACTTGTTTTTCCTTTAGCCGACAGATAAATCTTTTCCACTTTGTTAGATAAGTAATTCTAGTGGAAGACTTATGAGATGCAATGAGAAAGTCCCGTACCGGTAAAGAAAGATCATTCTGCCTGGCAATCAAGGGAATTGGAGTAGCCAAGCTGTGAGCTTCAGGCTGTCCAAGTTAGAATGAATCAGGTTCTGCGGATGTGAGATCAACTCCGGGGTTGGATGGAGAATCCATGGTCGATCTAGCAGGTGAGGCCAAAGGAAGGGGAACCAAATCTGATGAGGCCAATATGGTGCTATGAGGATCACCTTGCTCTTCAACCAACGGGCTTTCTTCAGAAACTGGGGAATGAGGAGAAAAGGTGGGAATGCATAAAGAAGACCCGAGGGCCAATCGTGGACTAGAGTGTCCCTGGGTGACTGTCCCAGAGGGGGAATCAGGGCGAAGTAGTTGCTGCATTTGTAGTTGGAAGGGGATGCAAAGAGGTCGCAGCAAGGATGGCCCCAGCGGTGGAAGACCTCTGCCTCTATCAAGGGATTCAGGGACCACTTGTGAGGTTGTAGAATGCACCTGCTGAGTCTATCTGCTATCACACTGGAACTCCTGGGAGTGTGCGTTGCTAGAAGAAAACGGTTGGTAGCCATCGCCCATTGCCATATCTTCATGGCCTCTTGACAAAGGGGGTAAGATTTGGTTCCACCTTGTTTGCTGATGTACCAGACCACTGCCATGCTGTCTGATGGAATTGCAATCATCCCAGACAGCAGCAGGGGATGGAATGCTTGCAACGCCAGAAGCATTGCCCTCAGCTCTAGAACATTTATATGCAGTTGGGCCTCCACTTCGAACCAAGTGCCTTGGACTGTCTGTCCCTGACATAGCTTCACCCCCACCCCATCAGGGAGGCGTCCATGGTCATTGTAGCCTTGGGTTGCTGGGGGGAGAAGGGGCGAGACCATTGTGACAGGTTGTGGGTCATCCACCAATTTAAATCCTGTTTGCACCTGTGGGTTACTCGAATCTTGGCTGAAAGAGGATGCTGAAAAGGATACCATTGGGTGAGCAGTAGCCATTGTAGAAGCCTCATATAAAATCTGGCCAGGGGGACAGTGGTGATGGAGGCTGCCATGGAACCCAACAGCTGTAGGACAGAATGAGCTGTAGATTTCTCCCTTGAAAGGATTGGGATCAGTTGTTGCTTTATCCTTAGAATTCTGTGCTCTGGAATGGATGCTCAGCAATTCTTTGTATCCAAGATGAACCCTATGAATTCTGTTGACTGAGATGGGGTGAGATTGGATTTTTGCCAGTTTATGGTTATGCCTAGCCTTTGTGCAGTGAGGAGAAAGTATGCCAAGGCTTCTTCCAATAGATGTCTGGTGAGGGCGGAAATGAGCCAGTCGTCTAGGTATTGAAACATCTGGAATCCTTGTAGTTGCAAGTGAGTTGTGATAACTGCCATGCACTTTGTGAACACTCTGGGGGCTGTAGAGAGTCCAAAGGACAGTACTCTAAACTGGTAGTGACTGGATCCCGCACAGAAGTGCAGAAATCTTCTTGATGGCCTGTCCACTTTTATGTTGTAGTACACATCTTGAAGATATCGAACACATCCAATCATCTTTTTCAAAAAGCAGGAGGATAGACTGTATTGTGATCATCTGAAATTTTTGTACTCTCACAAACTTATTCAATACACTGAGATCCAAAATTGGTCTCCAGTCCCCAGTTTTCTTTGGCACCAAAAATAGTCTTGAGTAGAATCCATACCCATACGTAAGGAATGAATGAGGATTAACAATATCAGATTAAAGAGTTATGTACTTTCCATAACTTGGCATCTGTGTTATCCTCTGTCTTCATTCATCACCACAGGGTCTTGGATCTGATATCAGATCTGAGCCGGCAAAATACATAACAGACTGATCCAAAGCTCTGGCTCCTCCCTCTCCCATAATGCCTGCTGCTCTCTAATCCCCAGATCAAGTTTGCCAGCATACTCCTGAGCTATAACTACCAAGGTAGAAACACACCCACTCCAACTTCCTCCACTAGTCCACCAAGAAGGGGATGGCAGGTGGGAAATGGGATGAATGAAAACATAGGATAACACAGATGCCAAGTTATGGTAATTACATAAATCTTTATCTGATGTTATCCATGTCTTCATTCATCACCACAGGGTCAGAGTCCCCAGCTACCAAACATCCTGGGAGGCCTTAAGGAAGGACATGCCAGAGCACTGTGGAGCCAAAGGAAGCCCTGCTCCTGGAAACTAAATCCAGTTTGTAATGGGATATGAAGGTGTGAGGACTGGACCAAGTGGCAACAGCACAACTATCATCAATAGAAAGCCTTGCTACAAAGGCTGAAGAAGTCACCACAGATCTAGTAGAATAGGCTCTAACATGACCCAGAATCTCCAGTTGATTCAGACTGTAGACCATAGAGATACAGCTGGAGATCCACTTAGAAATAGTGACCTTGGAGACTGGAAGGCCACGCCTGTTATCAGAGAAGGTTACGAAAAGTTGTTCTAACTTACAAAATCCCTTAGTCCTATGCAAGTAGAATCAAAGCTGTCTGAGAACATCCAAGGTATGAAGGATATACTCCCCCTTGTTGGAATAGTTAGGGAAAAACACTGGAAGCTGAATGCATTGATTAAGGGTCGACTCAGAAGCAAATCTGAGTAAAAAGGAAGGATTCATTTTCAGAGATACCTGTCCCCTTGAAAGATCATATAAGGAGGAAGGAGCAATGGAAAGAGCTTGCAATTCAAAAACCCTCCTAGCTGAAGTGATAGCAACCAGAAAGGCTGTTTTCCAAAACAGAAACTTGAGATCACAGGAACTGACTGGTTCAAAGGAGTTCCTAGTCAGAGATTGTAGAACCAACGTAAGGTCCCAAGGAGGTGAAGGTTCCTTAATTGAAGACTCCTTTCATAAATGCCTTGCAAAGCCTAGATGAAAGAGTGGGTTCTGAGTTCTCATGAAAATCAGAAATCACCGTCATTGGAAAAACTTGCTCCCTCTTGAAAAAGGGAGGACAAAAACAAAAGTATATCCGGGATCAAAGCAGAAAAAGGGTCCAGATTCCTGCTCCTGGCCCAAATGGAAAACCTTTTTTATTTACTACTGTACACTTTCCTGGCAGAAGGTTTTTGGGAGGCCAAAATGATGCATTTGATGGGTGACGCTAGCCTGGACTGTTTAATTATCACTGGAATTGGAGAAACCAAGTGGATAGGTGATGGGTGAGAAATCAGATCCTGACAGCAATCCAATATCCATGGCGGATACTTCAGATGAGACCTGATGAAGCGGAACCACAGTTGACAAGGCCAGAAAGGTGCAATGAGGATCAGAGATGTCCTCAGGCATTGAGCTTTTTGCAGGACCTTGGGTATTAAGGGTACAGAACTCAGCACAGCTCCTCGTGGTATCCAGCAGAGTTCCTAGAGCAGCAGAGAAAGGAAAAAGCAACTTTCCAGATTTTAAGTATTTTTTCTTGCATTTTTCGACCATTTGTGTTATTCAACGACTGTTTCTGTCTATTTTATAGTGGTATTACCTGTTTTTCCTGTTTTTATAAGCTTTAATTGTTGGTTGCACTTCTTAGTTTAAGTTTGCTTAAAAGTTAAACTACAGGCTAATACACTCAAGTGTACTTGCGTTTGATAGCATTTAATCGAAAAGCAAAGCATTTATTGTGTTTTCTGTTCTGTCTGTGAAAAAAAATTGAAAAAAACAAAAAATTCTTTCTCCTAACTTTCCTGGCTAGTTTGTTCCAGTGATCAGATTTTGCTGATCCCTGGGCTTTGTCTTGGTTCCTGTACTTCTCCATTTTCTTTGTTTGGTCAGGGGGAAGTTTCTTTACTCACCAGTGGGAGTGGGGAGTACTGAGCTGCCTGTTTGTCCTCAGAGGAGTGGTTTAAGACAGTAACTTGTAGTTCAGTGGCCATTTTGGGTCATTTCCTGCATTTTCCAGCCCCCTGCTATAAAGCACGCTTTGGCATGCTTTTCTGGCTGTAGAGAACTCAGCACAGCTCCTCGTGGTATCCAGCAGAGTTCCTAGAGCAGCAGAGAAAGGAAAAGCAACTTTCCAGATTTTAAGTATTTTTTCTTGCATTTTTCGACCATTTGTGTTATTCGACGACTGTTTCTGTCTATTTTATAGTGGTATTACCTGTTTTTCCTGTTTTTATAAGCTTTAATTGTTGGTTGCACTTCTTAGTTTAAGTTTGCTTAAAAGTTAAACTATAGGCTAATACACTCAAGTGTACTAGCTTTTGATAGCATTTAATTGAAAAGCAAAGCATTTATTGTGTCTTCTGTTCTGTCTGTGAAAAAAACTTGAAAAAAAAAACAAAAAAAATATTCTTTCTCCTAACTTTCCTGGCTAGTTTGTTCCAGTGATCAGATTTTGCTGATCCCTGGGCTTTGTCTTGGTTCCTGTACTTCTCCATTTTCTTTGTTTGGTCAGGGGGAAGTTTCTTTACTCACCAGTGGGAGTGGAGAGTACTGAGCTGCCTGTTTGTCCTCAGAGGAGTGGTTTAAGACAGTAACTTGTAGTTCAGTGGCCATTTTGGGTCATTTGCTGCCTTTTCCAGCCCCCTGCTATAAAGCACGCTTTAGTGCGGAGTTGCCACTAGAGCAGCATCGGGCAACGCCGGTTTAACAAGGTTAAACTTTTTCTGGCTCCATAAAGTCTGTTCTTCATTTTTTCCCTTAGAACTGCTCTACTAGTAACCTAAACAGTATATCCCTTGACTAAAAAGCGCAGCACTTGTTCCTAAAAGTTTTTTTTTTTTTCTCAAAAAAAAAAAAAAAAAAAAACAGCTCAGCACTTGTCACTTCTATATTACACAAAGTCCCTCACTTGCGAAACCGCCCCAGGAGTGCCCACTTCCTTACTAAGTCCTCTCTTATTCAGTCTCATACCTAACTTCTTAATTTTTCTAGCATGTCGAAGGCCCAGATGCTGGCGTCCTCTCCTGCCCAGTTGGTGAATCTGGGAATATTGAGGCAATGTTACAATTGCCTCATGTACACAGACAACCCTCTCCTCCTCCCACATAACGCAAATACTTGCGAGAGATGCAGCTATTTAGCCAAACTGAAGGCTGAGCTCTCTCAACTCAGGACTGGCAAGACCAGACAGGAGGAGAAGGAAACTACACACTCCACAAAACCAGCCTCACATAATGCTATCCCACCACTGAATCAAACACATAAACATACAAAGACATACTTGGAGGCTCTGAGTAAAAATGTACCTAAACAGCAGAGGCCTCCAAAGCAGACACCCAAACAACTGCTACCTCAAGACACCCCACAAGCAACACATAAACCACAAAAGCAGCGTGCAAAGCAGTCACAGCCCTTAAGGCCAAATACAACACCAAACATACTTGTCATAGGTGACTCCATAGTCAGACACACTGACGTCCCACTCACCAGGCTGAACAAGGAGAGGGTCACAGTAAGCTGCCTATCGGGTGCTAGAATCCGCCACATAACACAAGCACTCGGGTCACTCCACGGCAAGTACAAATATGACACAGTCATTGTCCATGCTGGTGTGAACGACCTGAGACGTACCTCCCTGGACTACATGAAAAGAGACATAGAGGAGCTCTCTGATTATGTAGCCCAGGCAGGAATGACCCTGACCCTGAGCACTATCCTTCCTTCACCAAGAATGATGCCACAATATAGAGACAAGATGATCAGCTTTAACAATTGGCTTAATGTCTGGTGTCATTCAAAGGGGATCCAGTGTCTGTCTGCCTGGGATGACATGCTTGACAAGCCATGCTGCTTCAAGGGACGGCTTGCACCTGTCACCCTGGGATTCCAGATATTGGCTAAGGCTCTTGCCACCCCCATAGTGCTTTTTTAGGCAAGGCTCAAATTCTAAACCTACCACCCTAGAAAACAAAACTGGGAAGAAACTGAGGGTAATGCTGCTCAATGCCAGAAGTCTAAATCTCAAAATGCACGCACTCGAGGCCCTTCTCAGTATGGAGAACATCGATGTCTGTGCTGTAACTGAAACCTGGTTCAAGGCTCCTGAGAGCACCCCGGCACTATTAGGTTTTACCTCATATCATGCATTCCGGCCCCAAAACCTGGACCACACCACAAAAGGAGGGGGTGTATCCATATTCATAAAGGATACCCACACCTCCAGGTTGGTGGCAACGCACGAAGCTCGGAAACCATCCAGGTGCAACTAACCATAGGCAAAACTGCTCTACAAATTGTAGCATGCTACAGGCCACCCTCTCAAACTCAGGAACCCCACACAGCCTTCCTGAAGACACTGGAGGGTATAAATGTATCTCCAAACACCATCATTTTGGGTGACTTCAACTACCCGAATATAGACTGGGAACATTACTCAAGCCCTAACTTTCTAGCCCAACGGTTCCTGGAGTTCATAAATTCAAATGCCATGGAACAGCTAGTCACTGTTCCCACGAGAGGAGAAAATATACTAAATCTCATTATCACAAACATGGGGACAAAATGCTCCACACCGAAGTATATCCCTCATTGGTGAGATCTGATCATAAACTAATCTCACTGGAAATCCACATCCGCCCCCACCCCAAACAAAAAGACCACAGTGAAGAACTTCTCTAAAGCAAACTTCACACTACTCAAGACTGGTGTGGTATCCTTCAAGGCCCCTGAGCCAGTGGAAACCACAACCCAAGCTGTGGAAGCCCTTACAAATGCCTTCTATGAACACCTCCAGGACTGCATGGATCAGGCAATCCCAAATAAAACCAAGACTCTTTCCACAAAGGGCAAGCGTCCAGTCTGGTGGACCCCAGCCATTAACAAACTTTACAATAAGAGGAGAAAGCTATTACATGATAGAACAAAATCCATAAAAGGAAGTCACCCCTGATCATTATTAGTAAAAAAATATGAGCACTCATAAAATCAACTAAGGCCAATTTTGAGAGAAAAATTGCCATGGATTCAAAGGACAATCATAAGGCCTTTTTCAGCTATGTTAGGAACCTGGGTGGAAACTCCCAGATATGCTCAGAATTAGTCCAAAATGATACAAAAATCACTGAACCCACAGACATTGCCAACATACTGGCAGACAGGTTCAGTGCAAACTTCACCCCTCTCCCCTAAAGGAGAGATAACTATCCCAGCGGTGTAGCCTCCCAGACATCTCAAATGCGCAGGTGAAAGCTGCTCTCTCTAAAGCTAAAAACAGAGCATCAATGGGACTGGATGGTGTCCCCGGCTGTGTGCTACACGAGCTAAATGAGGAATTAAACCCGCACATAAGGCAGCTGTTTAATCTCAGCCTTACCACAGGATCGTGCCCAAGGAGTGGCGTCGGCAACTGTGGTCCCACTCCACAAAGGCGGTGCCTCTACGGACCCTGGTAATTACCGCCCCATAAGCTTAACAAGTCTAGTCTGCAAAGCTATGGAGAGGATCATAATGGAGCTCATAAACAAAGATATAGGGGACTTGCAGACATTGAACCCGACCCAGTTTGGCTTCGTCAAGGGCAGATCATGCCTTTTGAACTTGGTCGACTTCTTCGAAACAGTCACCAAGGCCATTGATGAGGGAAAGGCAGTCCATACAGCCTACCTTGACCTTGCAAAGGCTTTCGACACAATATCCCACTCGGGTATTGTAGAAAAACTTACCAGCTTAAATGTAAACCCATATGTCACAAGATGGGTTGCAAACTGGCTTAAGGACAGAACCCACAGGGTTAGAGTTGCTGGCGCTATGTCAGACTCCAAGCCAGTCACAACGGTCCTTGGCCCCCTATTGTTCGGCATCTACTTCTCAGAAGTACAGGCCAACATGGGAGGACTTTGGCTGACAAATTTTGCAGACGACTGCAAACTGGGCGCCATAGTGGAAAGTGCATCGGACACGGATATCCTTCAGAAGGGACTCACGGAAACAGATAGCTGGTGCCAGAGCCATGGCCTGAAGTTAAACGCCAAAAAATGTATAGTCATACCCTTCGGGAAAAACAAGGTAACCCCAAGCTACCATATAGGCGGCAATCCACTAAGCACAGAAGAGGTTATCAGGGACCTGGGGACCCAGGTTGACAGTGGCCTTTTTTGACACTCACGTTGCTAAAGTGGTTAGAAAGACCTTCTACATTGCCCACCTGATCATGAAGGGATTCACATCCAGATCTAGTGAGGTCATTGTTCCCCTGTACTCTTCACTTATCAGACCAATGATCGAGTACAATGCCCCATTTGGGATGTATCTCACCCGACATCTGCAGCAATTGGAGAGACCCCAAAAGTTCCTCACCAAAAGGATAAAGGGACTCCAAAATCTGTCATATGCTGCCAGATTGAAGAAACTCCAGCTCTATTCAGTCGCATACCGTCTGCTCAGAGGTGACATGTGCCTGACATACAAGGCCATGTCAAACCCGGAATTAATGGACATGCTCCACCTCAAAAAATCCAAATCCACCAAAACCACTAGAGCAAGCGACTTAAACCTTAGCACGGATATAAATAGGACGTGCTGGAGGGATAGATTTATCACTCAGAGACTCCCTATGCTGTGGAATAAAATCCCGGTCCATGTGAGGCAGAGCACCTCGCTGGCTCTGTTCAAGAGAAATCTTGACCTGTGGATGGGAGATCGTAGGTTTACCCCGGGAATCATCTCTGTTTCACTGCTGGACAGAGGCACAACAAACTAATGGGCACAGTATTTTTTCATATAAGGGGTGGCGTAAGCCACAAAACTTTGGGCTAGGCTTATAAATGCCTTAGGGCAGATAGCCTAGTATAAACCTATGAACCTAATATACTTAGTGGAGACCCAGAGGCCAATCGTGGACAAGGGGGTCCCTTGGGGACTGCCCCCTGAGGGGGGATCAGGGCAAAATACATGCTGCACTTGTGGATGATAGGAGAGGCAAAAAGGTCAAGCTGACCCCACCAGTCAAAAATCTGATTTGCCACTAAAGGATTGAGGGACCACTTGTGAAGACTTAAAACAGATCTGCTGAGCCTGTCCACCAACATGTTGGGATCCCTGGGTATGTGCAATAAGGAAGTGGCTGAAGGAAATAGCCTATTCCCACACTCTCATGGACTCTCTGCACAATGGGTAAGAGCATGTTCCCCCATGTTTGCTGACATACCAGACAACAGACATGTTGTCTGCCTGAATTGCAATTGTTCATAGGTTCATAGGTTGGTACTAGGCTATTGGCCCTAGGGCCTATACAAGCATAGCCATAACAATTCACTGGATAGTTCTTCCCACAATATTTACTTCTCTGGACCCCTGTCTAGCAGAGTGACTGACATGATCCCGGAGTGAATTTCCTATCTCCCATCCAATTATCAATGTTCCTTTTGAAGAGGGCCAATGAGGCGCTCTGCTTGACATGTATGGGCAGTCTATTCCCGAGTATGGGGAGTCTCTGGGTCAGGAACCTATCCCTCCAGCATGTTTTGTTCATTGTGATTATGAGGTTTAGATCCCTGGAGTATGTGGCTCTGAGGGATTGGGATTTCTTTAAGTGGAGCATGTCCAACAGCTCAGGGTTTGACATGGCCTTGTATGTAAAGCAGAGATCGCCTCTGAGTAGATGATATGCCACAGAGTATAGCTGGAGTTTTTTTAGACGGTCAGCAAATGGCATCTGCTTTAGGTCTGTGATTCTTTTAGTGAGGTATTTCTGTGGCCTTTCCAGCTGTTGCAGATGTCTTGTGAGGTACATACCAAATGGGGCATTATACTCTATAATGGGTCTAATGAGGGATGAGTACAGTGGGACAATGACTTCCTTTTTTCTGGATGAAAAGCCCTTAGTGATGAGGTGTGCCACATAGAAGGATTTTCTGACTGTTGTGGCGATGTAGTTATCGAAAGTGAGACCACTGTCCACCTGTGTCCCTAAGTCTCTCATCTTACTTTCAATGTTTAGTGTACTGCCACCTATGTGGTAATTCATGGGTACATGTCTTTTTCCAAAGGGGATAACTATACATTTCTTGGCATTAAGCTTAAGCCCATGGCTGTGGCACCAGGCATCTGTTTCTGTAAGGCCCTTTTGTAGAATATCCATATCATTTGGGGATTCAATAATGGCTCCCAATTTGCAGTCATCTGCGAACTTTGTTAGCCAGAGTCCCTTAGTGTTGGCCTGTACTTCAGAGAAGTAGATGCCAAACAAGAGTGGTCCCAGGACTGAACCCTGAGGTACTCCACTTGTTAGTTGTCTGGAGCTGGATTTGGAGTCGGCTACTTTTATAGTGTGGGTTCTGTCAGTAAGCCAGTTGGCAACCCATCGAGTGACGTAGGGATTTATGCCCAGCTTAGTAAGTTTATCTATTATTCCAGAGTGGGGGATGGTGTTGAAGGCCTTGGTGAGGTCCAGATAGGCTGTGTGGACCACCTTACCCTCATCCACAGCTCTGGAGACTGATTCAAAGAAGTCAATCAGATTCAGGAGACAAGATCGGTCCTTCACAAACCCAAACTGGGTGGGGTCCAGTGTTTGAAGGTTGCCAATGTCTTTGTTTATAAGTTCCATGATAATGCGTTCCATGCCCTTGCAGATCAGGCTTGTCAGACTGATGGGAAGGTGGATCCCTCCTTGTGGGGTGGGATAACTGTAGCTGTGCACCACTCAGTGGGCACGAAGCCTGAGGCAAGGCTATGATTAAACATGACACTTAGGTGAGGTGCCAGTTCATTTTGTAGTTCATGTAGTACACAGCCTGGGATGTCATCTGGTCCCATGGACGCTGTAGTCTTAGCTTTGGAGAGTGTGGTTTCTACCTGTGTGGCTGTGATTACCTGAATTTGGCAATCTTTTGGTACTGAGATGGGCCCTTTAGGGGGTGAGAGTGGGGTGAAGTTGGCACTAAATCAATCTGCCAGGATATTGGCAATATCCTTGGGATCAGTATATTTAATGCCATTCTGTTGTAGCACAGGGCAGATCTGAGCATTGCCATTTAGATTCTTGACATAACTATAGAATGCCTTGTGGTTGTCTTTGGAATCTTTGGCAATTTTATTTTCGTAACTAGCTTTTGAGGATTTTATGAGGGATCTCAGCTTCTTACTGAGGCTGGTGAGGAGTTTTTTGCATCCTGGGATTTTCCTCTTTTCTGCAACAGTTTCTTCCTTCTGCTGTATAGTTTGTTTATAGCAGGGGACCACCAGATTGGCTTCCTTTTTTTGGAGAAGAGCATCTTGGTTCTATTTGAGATGGCATGATTCATGCACGAGTGGATGTGCTCATACAGTGCCTTAGTGTAGGATTCTGCAGTCAAACTTTCAGATCCCGTCTGCATGGGTGTCGTGAAGTTTGTCACTTCTGACTTCAGTAGCATGAAGTTGGCTTTGGAGAAGTTTTTTAAGGAGGTTTCCTTACTGGGGGTGGGGGTGGGATGTGGATGTCAAGGGTGATTTGCTTATGGTCAGACCTGACCAATGAGGGGTGACCACTGGTGTGGAGCATCTTTCTCCCATGTTGGTAATGACCAGGTCTAAGATATTGGTGGGACAATGGATTAGTTGATCCAGGGCATTGGAATTTATGAATTCCAAGAACCGTTGGGAAAAGGAGTTGGTACCCGAGTAGTTTTCACAGTTAATGGCAGGGTAGTTGAAATCACCCAGTATTAGGGTGTTTGGTTCTATCTTAATATTTTCCAGTATGGTTAGAAAGGTGTAGTGAGAATCTTGGGGCATGGTGGGGGATCTGTAGCAAGCTACAATTTGGATTGCAGTCTTACCTAATGTTAGTTGCACCTGGAGAATTTCAGATGCACTGTGTTGGGCAACTAGCCTGGAGGTGTGAATATCCTTGGTGAATATGGACACTCCTCCACCTTTAGTGTTTCAGTTTTGGTTTTGTGGCTGAAAAGTGTGGTAAGAGTTGTAGCCTGGTATTGCTGAGGTGCTCTCTGGAGCCTTGAACCAGGTCTCAGTTACTGCATAGATATCAATGTTCTCCATTTTTAGGAGTGCCTCGAGAGAGTGCATTTTGAGGTTTAGACTTCTAGCATTGAGTAGCATTACCTTCAGATTTTGCATGCTTGTATCTGTTATGGTGGTGGTTTTATCCTTTGAACCTTGCCTAAAAAAGGCACTATAGGGGTGGCAAGAGCTTTAGCCAATAACCTGAATCCCAGGGGTGACAGGTGCAGACCATCTCTGGCAAAGCATCGTGGTTTGTCGATCATGTCTTCCCAGGCAGACAGATACTGGATGCCCTTTGAATGACACCAGAAGCTTAGCCAATTGTTGAAGTCAATCATTTTGTCCTTATAATGTGGTATCATTCTGGGCAAAGGCAGGATGTTACTCAGGGCTAGGGTCATACCTGCCTGGACCACATGATCCAAGAGCTCTTCCATGTCTCTTTTCATGTAGTCCAGGGAGGTACGTCTCAAGTCATTCACTCCAGCATGGACAATGACAGAGTCGTATTTGTACTTGTTGTGGAGTGACTTAAGTGCATGCCTTATGTGGCGGATCCTGGCACCCGACAAGCAGCTGACTGTAATTTTCTCCTTGTTCAGCCTAGTGAGTGGGACATCAGTGCACCTGTCCCTCAAGGGGGGCAGTTTTGGAAGGTTTGCAATGATAGAAGAACTACCCTCATCTCTAGAACTTTTATATGCAACTTGGTCTCTATTGGGGACCATGTAGCTTGGACGGTCTTCCACTGAAAATGCCCCACCCCAGGAGAGAAGCGTCTGTGGTCACAGTGGCCATGGGAAAGGGGAAAGAAAAGGGCTTGCCTAAGGAGAGATCCTGTGACTAAACCCACCACTGGAAGTGATGTATGCACAGAGGCATCAGTTTTATGGTCATATACAGAGTATAAAGAAGAGCTGACTATGGGACCGCTAAGGTCCATTGTAACACCTACATGTGGTACCTGGCCAGAAGTACCAGGAGAATGGCTGAGGCCATGGAACCTAGAGCCCAAAGAACTAAAAGAACTGGGGGGTGAGGGATATCCAAAATCCAAGTGACCTGTTGCCTTATCGTCTGAATTCTGCACAAAGGCAGAGTTGCAATCTCCGACACGGAGTGCAGCTGAACGCCTATGAACTCCAACCATTGGGAGAGAATGAGGTTGGCTTTTGCCAGTTTGACAGTTATACCCAGCTGATGGAAGAGTGAAAGAAGATATTGAATCACCTGAGTCAGTTGATGCCTTGAAGGTGCCATGAGGAGCCAATCATCGAGGTATGGAAAGACATGGAACCCCTGCAGATGAAGGTGAGCCACTACTACTGTCATGCATTTGGTAAACACCAGAGGGCCGTGATGAGACAGAAGGGTAGGGCTCTGAATTGATAATGATTGGCCAATAGCTGAAAGCAAGGATGTCTCCTAGATTGCCTGTCTATCTTTATGTGATAGTATAGTAGGCATCCTGGAGACTTACTGAGCACATCTAATCATCCCTGTGTAATAGTGGCAGAATGGACTGAGCAATGACCATCTGGAACTTCAACTTCTTGACTGAAAGACTGGGCTCGCTGAGATCCAAAATAGGATGAGGTCCCCCATGTTTTTTGGCACTAAAAAGAAGCAAGAGTAAGTGCCGGATCCTCTTTGTCCTGCTGGGACCTCTTGAATGGCTCTTTTTTGAAGAAGTTGTTGAATTTCTTTGAGAGCCAACTCCCTCTGAATGGGTGGAATGTTGGGGAGATAACTTCTGACTGGATGGGTTGTGAAAAAGGAATGAAATAGTCACTGGAAATGATGTTTAACACCCACTGATTGGAACTGATTTCTGTCCAGGCTAGTGGGTGCAGGGAAATATGACCCCGACTGCCTCCAGGGTAGAGCAGCTTGGCAACACTTCTGAAACACTGAAAGAGCTGCTCAGAGAAGGGTTCTCTGGAGCCATGATTTTGCAGACTGCTCTCTGCCACGAGGGTGGTGTCACCCATTGAAACCTATCCCCCTGCCTTTGGAAGAGGATTCATCCGGAGGGTCTTGAAAGGGAGACTGCTCCTTATGGAACCACATCTTTCTTGCTCCCTGTTGGGTCTTCAAGAAGGACCTCTGGAGGGCCAAAATCCTGATTCCTACCACAGACAGAGTCTTCCCTTGCTACTCGCTGTGGGTCAAACTGTCCTTCACAGAAGGTCCAAAGAGAATGGATCCATTAAAGGGGGCATTAGTAACTGACGCCATAAAGGGTTCTGCAAACCCATACAAGCATGGCCAGGCATGGTGCCACAAGGCAATGCCCAAGAGGAAACCTCCTCAGCATTTGAGATTAGCCTCACTGAGGAATTTACCAGAGAGGTTAGAGTGGCAAGCTTGGGAGATACCTGCTTGAGGTTCTCCACAGGCAATAACTCTGCAAGGGAGGTGGAGAACTCTTGAACCAAATCCTTTTGGAGGTGGACAAAATGTGCCAAATAGTTAGTTGCCCTCAGTCCAAAGGTAGCTGAGGTGTACACTTGTATCCCAAAGTGGTCTATTGCCTGAGACTCCCTATTCGGGGGATGGACTGTGGAGCTCTGCTCTGCTAGTGCCATCTTCGGGGTGGTAACAACCATGATGGCATAGACTGGGATACCCTTACTCCAGAATAAGCAGTTCACAGGGGGGCTAAGGAACTTATCGGCCCTCTTTGGAACAGGCTCCACCATGTCCGGCTACTTCCAGGCCTTGCTGGTGATCAGGTCCATTAACTTTTTAGCAGAGGGGACACCCAAGAGGTAGACAGGACCATCTCAAAGGCCTTCAACAATATGGACTCTTCCAAAGTCAGGGGTTGGGGAGACCATCCGTCCTTTTGTTTTATGAGCTCAAGGATGTCTCCAAAGGGGACATCATTGGGCAGAGATCTGGGGACCCATCTCCTTCCTCGAGATCCGTATCCTCTGTGACGGACTCCGTGGAGAATCCAAGTGCCTCCTCTTGCACTTTCTCCTACGATGAACATCCTCCGAAGGGGGCTCCAGGGAAGACGCAGAAGAGACAGGGACTCCCGAGGGGAGGAAACCCCCTGAAGGCTCGACTGGGAGGGTTGACCCAGGACTAGATGAGAGGCCTTGCCAGCCAAGGTAGAGTGGGGCGAGGAGGGACCCAGAGCTGCGTCAGAGGAAGCTCCAGACCTGGAGAAGGTCCTCTCTACCACTCAGAAGGCCAAATGTCTGGAATCAGGTCCATCTCCCTGTCCGAGGGCGAAGTCCCCCAGAGTGGAGAAATGCACTCAGAAACCGCCCCCTGACCCCCAGATGAGACTGGCCCAGAGCTATTGAAAGTCAAGGCACCTAGAGGAAGGGATTGGTTTGAAAGAATGGTACCAGCCCCCCCCCCCCCCCCCGTGGAGCCAGCATCGACCATTCTGGGATGGGGCTCACCCTGTTCTGTGTGAGGAGGAAGAGAATAAGCCAGGGACCTTGGCAGGGACGAGAAAGGAGGAATACTCAGCCTTGTCGGAATCTGGCCACAAACTTCCTGGTCCCTGGAAACCAAACCCAAAGGAGTTGGATGAGGAGAACAAAAAGCAGGAGGGGAAGAGGCTCCCCTGGCCGGATGGGCAGGAGAAGCCAGGAGACCCAACTCTATCGGGGCCTTGAGAAAACTCATCATCATTTCTGAGGATAAAGGACTCCTAAGCAGCCTAGAGGAGTGAGTGAATTTAGAAAAAGACGTTCCTGACCTACTGCTAGGCTCTGAGGAATGCATCCAATGCCTAGGAGCTGATGGTGGTCTTCACTTGGAGGTGGAAGGGATTGCAGGTTCCTCCAAGATAATAATCGGATCCAAAAGTCCTGTCAGATCCAAAGTTCTAGATGACTCATCAGTTGGATCTGACAGACTGGTTGGATCTGAAGGCCTCTGAACCAGAGAGGACCTGGATCCGACCAAAACCTCCATGGCTCTCAGCTCTGAAGACCTAGGATCTGAGGCAGACCGGGCTGGGATCAGATCTGGGGACTTAGGATCCGCAGCCACAGTTTCTTGGGGGGGACTGCCACAGAAGGGGTCTTTCTCTTTAGGTTTGAAGAAGAAGCCTTAGAGGGGGAAACAAAGGGACCCCCCTCTTGCACCAGACCCTTAAGAAGCAACTTGTTATGGAGCTCTGCTAAAGCCCTGGGATTAAATGTGGCACAAAGGTTGCATTCAACCTCCAGGTGTGAAGCATCTAAGCAATACACACACTCTTTGTACGTTTCAGAATAAGGCATTTTCTGTCCACACAAGGAGCAGTTTTTAAAACTAGCAGGCCTGTCAGACATAATACACACAAACAAATACCCTCACTAACTAAACTAAAACAATTGAAACAAGCCCTAATAGCTAATGAGAGAAAAAGGGTGCAAAGCCCACGCACGCGTGCACACACACACACACACACACACACACACACACACACACACACACACACACACACACAAAACTCACACAGCTAACCTTAAACACGGAACAAATAAGGGGATGGCGGTTCTACACTATAAAAAATAACTAGCTAGAACTAGTCTACGCTAAACACTACCACTAGGGGCATTTTTATAGAAAATACAAGAAAAGTTTTACTTAGCTAGCTGGAGCCAGTAGGAACGCGTCTGCACCACGAGCATGGCAATCAAGATCTGGGGATTACAGAGAAGTAGGGAATCATGGGACAGGGAGGAGCCAGAGCCTTGGATCTGTCTGTTGTATATTTTGCCGGCTTGGATCCAAGACCCTGTAGTGATGAATGAAGACATGGATAACATCATATCCTTATGTTTATTGTACAGCTTAATGCAAAGTACATATATTTTAAAGGTTTACTATTACAATCTCGCACTGATATTGGGTAAGTTATCAGATTTCTGAACCGGAAGATCGGAAATCAAACCATCGAACAAAAAAAAGACCGAAGGAAGTATTTTGAAAAAGATGACATCTCAGAAATGTTGAGTTTTTCAAAAATACCACACTTCCGGTCAACAGCAAAGAAAGTTTTTGCAGGGGGGCAAGCCCCCCTGCATCCTCAACATTCCCTGCTACTTATATATGCAAACTCAGAGATCACACTATAGTGAGGGAAAGGGTACAATTCCTCATCTCAACTATAGTGCGATCTGCATTCAAAATGTTGAAATTCACAACAGCGAATGCACACTAGCATTCGCTGTTGTGCATTTCAACATTTTTTTCATTATTTACAAATGTCAAATTGGGTGTTTGGTCTTACGGAACTCGAACAAAGCCCGATCACCCTTTTCATAGTAAATCTATTTTAAAGTTTGTTCTCAGTGATAATGGTTTATGGGTGAACTTTACTGATATATGTTTAGATACAGATTTAGGTAAAATGGTTACTTTTTTCCTTGTGGCAGGATATTTAGAAAACCAATGCTCCCAAGCAGTTACTTGCATTATGAAATCAACCATCTAAAGTTTATGAAACAGAATATCATTGGAGGCAAATGATTAGAAATTCCAAGCTGTCCAAAATGGAAGATGCTTTTAAGCACATACATGAGTTTATTATCCAACTATTAATTGATAGTGATTATGAAAAATAATTTTTGACAAGTATTGCAGTCAAAGTGTTGGGTAAATGAAGCTTACAATATCCGGCCATCCTGCAGATGGGGTAGCAGAGAGCAACAAAAGGTATGAGACAACCACAGTGGGGCTTTTGCCTTAAAATGTCTCAGTAGACAGCCCAGTAATTAAAGACATATTAACACATAACTGAAAGTTGGTATTTAGAAATCAAGAATTTTTACCAATATTATTGGTACAAAACTATATTTTGTGCATAAAATGTCCCAGAAGTTAAAAAGTTTGCTTGAGATGTCTACTTTGCATACCCCCAGTTTATTAACTAAAAAAAGGTAATGGCACTTTTAAATGTGGACAATGTAATTATGTAAATATATTTTGGAATGGTCATACCAAGATTTGGTCCTGTAGCTCAACCTATAAATAAAATGCTTTATATAGTATAAGAAGCGAGGCTTGTGGGTTCAAGTCCACTCAGGATTGCATGTTTTTTGGCAGCAGAGTGGTGCAGTGGAATTGTCCTTGGCCTATAACCCAGAGATTGATGGGTCAAAACCATCCCGTTACATGTGAGAAAGTCTGTCTGGCAGCACAGAAGACTAAGGCTCTGCGTTGAAAATAAAGTACTCCTCTGTTGCAGTGTTTGATTCTCTTAGCATTCGTTTACTATGTGATTTTCAGCAAGTCACTTAACCAAACAGTGGGACAGTTAGGAGTATGGACTAGGTTCCTCAATGATCTGTGGGAATGCATGCCTAGAAACTACCTATGTTCAGCATAATTACTCCAGTCCAAAGGTACAATACAACTGTAATTCTAAAAGGCAATTTATGCTCATGCTGTGATTCCTTTTATGCTGGTTTGACCTCTATGATGACTTCACAGAAGATAACAGATGAAGGCTATTAAAGCAAATATAATTCTAAGAATAGTTTATATAAGAATGCAATTAGTTGTAGTAATTGTAGTCCATGAACTAAGGTATTTGAGAGAAGGAGATTTTTTGAGTAGACTAGAAATAAGGAAAAATAAGATGGTAGCTTTTCTTACAAGCTGAAAGTCTAAAAACCATAAACATAAAGTGGGTGTTTTAAAACTCAGATCCACTTTTAAATGGATAACTGATTTATGCAGTCTTTTTGGTTTGGTTATGTGACTGAGAGTAGTCACTGGAATGTGGTCAAGTTACTTTTTTATTTAACTATGATGTGTTAGTAGCAACTTACTTCTGAAGAAGTCATGTTTTTTTCCTGAAGATGAAAGTGCTAAACTTTGCTTTGACTACAGCCCTACTTTGCATTTGCCTGTCTGTGGAGTAAATGTTTGTTGGTTTGAGTTTCTACCTTTATTTAACTTGCAACAGGAACAAACACTTTTTTCCTTGTGTGAAGAAACAGCATTGTTAAATACTGCAACTCAAAGAATGCCCATAAAATGCATTAGGATTCAGTTTTTGTTTAATTGAGTGTAGACATTTGTAGATGCAGCAAGCTTGTCTCCTACTAGTTTTCCAATGTAAAATACATTGTATGAGGTGCAATACTAATATAACCAACCTTATGTAAGTTGCAATTAAAATGTCATGTAGTCCTAAAATTCTTTAACATTTGCCACCGTAATAAAAGAACCCCTATTAACAAATTATAAAACAACAAAAACTCATAAGGTTACATGCAAACACTCTTAGAACAAATACAAGATGGATCATTCATTCATGCTGTCCTTTTCCAATAACACCTGTTTATTAAAATTTCTTTTATAAGGAAAAAATAAAGTCTGAACCCAATAGTTTATACAATTTATGGTTGCCTAATATAATTTTCCAGTTGACTTTCACTGTTTGCTTAATACATCCTGGATCCACACTATAGTTAACTGGAAAGGCATTAGTATAATTATTCTTTCTCTCTGGGTCTAATAATTATTTATTTTACATTGGTTTACTAGGAAAGTCTGACTGAACAGAACACAGGTCAGCAGAGGTCAGGGGAGAAAAACTCCACATACAACATTATTCAATTACAAAATGACAAATCTGGTATACATAAGGCAATTTGGTACACATAAAACACTAACACTTTAGCATATCCATGATAGAACACACGTTTCACAAACATAATACACTTACATGAAGTAATTATTTTATGTATATTCATTGTTGTCACAAATTACATTTTAGGTATGCCTGTGCAGAATATAAAAACAAGATGCTAAGGATAAGGATTTAAGCAAAACTATCACGAATAAAGGTGGAATGAGGGGTTATAGGAGGTAAGAGAAGGACAAGAGTTGGTTAGGTGGGGTAGGAAGTGCGCAAGGAGCAGAGTTAGTTAGCTGGGGTTGGAAATGTGCTAGGAGAGAAGGAGTTATAGAGAGAGAGAGCAGTAGGACGTGTGAAATACTACCTAGGGCTGTCACAGCTACAGAGCCTTGAGTTCAGTAAGTCTGATTTTAGAAATGTTTTGAAGGTTGAAGCTGTGGCTGAGATTGAGAGACTGGGGGGGGGGGGGCTGTTCCATTGTTTAGCAATAATGTTGCTATAGAGGGTTATACCTGCAGAATTATTGGCTTGTCACTTCTAGTAGAAGTTTTTGATTAGATCACTGCACTCTTGTTTTGTTGCTTGGGTGTATGTTTTGTAGAGATGTTTTTTTCAGGATAGTAAAGCAGTTTGTGGGCTAGTATAAGTTGATTATAAAGAATGAGTTGGGAAAGATCTAGCTGGTTAAGTTGTTTGAGTGGAATGCAATGGTGTGTTCTGAATGGAGTACTGGTTGCAAATTTGGCAATTTTGTTATAGCAAGCTTGCAACTTGAATAGGTTAGATTTTCTTAGATTGATGAGGATTGGGGAGGCATACAGAGGAGTACAGATGAGATGGGTGCATGCAATAGTGGCTCAAGTGCTAGTTATTAAGAACTGTTTATTTCTGTATAGTATAGCCAGTTTTTTTATGCACTTTCTTTTTGTAAGGGATATATGTATGTCAAATTTCATGTTACAAAATCCTTTCTGTTAAGTCTAAAATGGGCTTATAAAGAGAAAGCCTGTTTCCAGCATCTTTCTCAAAAAGGATCTGAATGCAAATCTTCCTCATAGCTCCTCTTAATGAGCACTTTTCTTAACTTATCTAGCTCTTACCTAACTTGGCTACACTTATTTTAATGTTACCATGATACCCACTTTGGGCCTGAAGATTTATATTTGAAATTTTTGATTTTCTGTAGATCATTCAAAGTATAATAAATTTAGGAATATAAGTATTAGAAAGTCTTCCATATAAACTTTGGCATCTATGATACAAACCAAAAAGCAGTAAACATTAATAAATTGGTGTTAGAAGAATTCAAGAGAATTAATAGATGCATCACATTCAGCTCAAAGTCCCATCCAAATGATAAACAAATTGTAAGCAAAGTGGGAATAAAAAATGTATAAATACACTTCCCACTCAGCTAAAATAATGTATTGACTGCAGGTGGCATAACTGCCCTTTTTCAGCACCTTATAAATGTTGGAGAAATCAACTGCAAAGTTATCCAGAGCTATAACCAGCAAACTAAGTAAAGTTTCTTCTTTATTGGAAACATTGGAAACATTAGCCAAATGACTTTTCATCATTTTTACTCCTTCCTACCATATCAAGGACTATGTTGCTGCAATGTCAGTGGTCCCAAATCAATACTTTTCTTCCACAGAACTTGTTTTCAGTTTTTCTAAAAAGTACCATGTGCACCTAATATGAGAAGAAATGAAATAAACCACAACTTTCAACTTTGGATCTAAAAATAAATCACTAAGTTTTCTACCCATAAACTGGTAGATTCTAAAAAAAAATCTACTGATTCTATGGTATGTCACTTGAAAAACTGATATAACTCTTGAGGCATGCAGTCAGTATGAAGTAATTCCAACAAATGAAAATTAATAACTTTATATGCTAAATTAAATATCCCTCAACTTCACATCATCCAATAAAATGTTAATCATCTGCTTATACAGGTCTGCCTCTATATCACAAGTCTAGCCGCTTTACTAGCTATTATGTTTCTCAATTGCTTATTACCTTGAAATTGTTTAAGTTGCAAATTACTTCAGAGTAGGTTATTAACTGATTTGTTATAATCTATACAATATGAAATTTCAAAAACAGCTAGTATGTAAAGCAGTGGCAGGCTGAAGTTAATACATTTATGAAACTGACTAACTTCTATTTTTAAGACACGGTACTTCCTTTAAAATGTAACAGAGGTTCAGTATGTCCACAGAATTTAAACTCACAAATTTATTTTACTAGACTAACATATTTAGTGGACATAAATCATGGAAAAACAGAATGTACAGGGAACTGTGCAATGTGACCAGTTATACCTTGCTAGTATAAACCCTTAGATCTTACCTCCCTTTCCAAGGGCCAGATGAAAAACATTTACCAAGACTATCAACTACACCTTGCTAAAGTGAAAAAAACTCAAACTTCATATTAATAGAATTCAGATATTCATATCTTAAAACACCATCATTAAGACCAATATCAAAATGGCTCAATTTTTCCTGTTCAGAAAAGTCACTGACCTTCCCTTGTAATTGTGTTGCTCTGCAGAAGCCTTCTTGAATTCTAATTCCTTCTCCTGTTATACTGTATCTGGGTTGGAATGTAATTTGTCAACAAATGATTCTGGAACTGTCAGAAGTCTATTCTGTCATTTCTGAGGCAGTTTTTGGACCGTTTCCATAAAAAGGAGGCATTTTTTTGAATTTTGCAGACATGTTTTTAACAGTATTAAGTACTTCATTATTTCACTGGTTTTATTTGTAACCTGATGTCACATGACTTAAATCTGCATATTTAAATGGTGTGTTGATCAGTATTCTGAGCTGCCAAAGAAAAGATGAAAAGTGCTACAAGCATTGCCCTGTTTGCTGTCTTTTTTTTGTTTTGTTTTCTGAGTGATTTATTTGGTTTTATCCTCTATGCAGTCATACTGTATACCATTGCAATCATTTGTATGTCCTTATGTAGGTATCCCAGTACATATTCCTCCAGGTACAGCCTTTTCAAAATTTTAAAAAAGTGTCAGGAGTTGTTGTGTGTCTTCTGGGTAGGTGCTGCTTTTATTGCCCCCAAACATTTCATCTGTTCTTTGAAGTAACTTCTCCCTTGATATAGTGTGAATAACTTTTAGTGTACTAAACACTGCCATGTACTTTTTTTCCTCAAGCTTGCTCAGAACTGCTGCCTCCCAGGTCACTGAAGCTTTTGTGGTCCTTCCATAAAAAGTCCACAACCTCACACCATTTATCACCACTTATACCACATTGCCAACCTATCTAAGCTTTAATTAAACTTAATATCCATATTGCAGAAGTCTTTAGCACACCTTCAACTTATCAATAATCAGGTTAATTTTACTACAAAATGACATGTGTGGTGTCTAATACCAGAAAGAACTGTTGCTTGCCAACCTCCACAGCTCATAGGTTCATAGGTTCATAGGTAGGTACTACACTATCTGCCCGAAGGCATTTATAAGCCTAGCCAGAATGTGTTGGCTTTCGCTACCCCCTTAGATTAGTTCCCTGTGCCTCTGTCTGTCAAGCAGAGCCACTGAAGTGATCCCCGGGGTAAACTTTTTGTTTCACATCCACTCGTCAAGGTTTCTCTTGAAGAGTGTTAGGGAGGAGCTCTGTCTAATGCAGATTGGAATCTTGTTCCAAAGCATGGGAAGTCTCTGGGCCAGGAATCTATCCCTCCAGCATGTCCTATTTATTCGAAAATACGAACAATGTTCAGGATAAAGCACCCTCGTGAAGCAAAGTACAAAATCCAAATATCCAGAACTTCAAAGGTACAACATGACAATCGGAGCCGACTTCTTTTCTTAAAAACAGCTTTATTCCAAAAGTAAAAAGTATAAACGGCCAGTAAGCGCTTTCATGTTGTAATCAACGCTTCTTCAGACTTTCAACTGCCATCTTTACAAAGTCTAAATTTATAAAATCAATAAGCCAATCAACTGTTGCTACCTCATTCAATTAATTAAATGAATGCATAAATTAATTAAAGCTATACAGCTAAAACTTTTAAAATGTAAAAATACATATTATACGATACCTAAACTTCGCAATGCATATGCTTACACATCTAAACAGATAAAAAAGTTCATCTATATATATATATATATATATATATATATATATATATATATATATATATACACACAAAGGCATATAGATATAAAAATATACATGTAGATATATAAATAAATAGGCATCATATAATATGTATTTTTACACTTTAAAAGTTTTAGCTGTATAGCTTTAATTAATTTATACATTCATTTAATTAATTGAATGAGGTAGCAACAAAAGCTGTTTTTAAGAAAAGAAGTTGGCTCCAATTGTCGTGTTGTGCCCTTGAAGTTCTGGATATTTGGATGTCCTATTTATTGTTGTGGCGAGGTTTAGATCCCTAGAGCATGTGGCTCGAGGGGATAAGGTTTTCCTTAGGTGGAGTATGTCCATCAATTCTAGGTTGGACATGGCCTTGTATGTCAAGCAGAGATCACCTCTGAGTAGGTGGTATGCAACCGAGTACGGCTGGAGTTTCTTCGGTCGAGCTGCATAGGGCATCTGTTTGAGGCCAGTGATCCTCTTGGTGAGGTACTTCTGTGGTCTTTCCAGCTGTTGCAAGTGTCTTGTAAGGTACATCCCAAATGGGGCATTGTATTCAATGATGGGTCTGATGAGTGATGAGTAGAGGGGCACAATGACCTCTTTTGCTCTGGATGCAAACCCTTTTGTGATTAGGTGGGCCACATAGAAGGATTTTCTAACCACTTTGGCAATGTGATTATCAAAGGAGAGATTACTATCTACTTCGGTTCCCAGATCCCTTATTACATTTTCCATATTTAGGGGACTACCACCTATGTGGTAGTTTGTGGGTACTTTGTTTTTTCCAAAGGGGATGACTATGCACTTTTTGGCATTTAGCTTGAGGTCATGATTTTGACACCAGGTATCTGTCTCAGTGAGACCCTTTTGTAGGATGTCTGTGTCAGCCGGAGAGTCAATTATAGCCCCTAGTTTGCAGTTGTCTGCAAACTTGGTCAGCCATAGTCCTCCTCTGCTTGCCTGTACCTAAGAGAAGTATATGCCAAACTGGAGGGGACTGAGCCCTGGGGAACACCACTTGTAACCGGTTTAAAGTCAGACCTAGCTCCCGCAACTCTCACCATGTGGGTTCTGTCCATAGGCCAGCTGGCAACCCATCTTGTGACATAGGGGTTTATGTTCAGAGCTTGTCTATAATACCAGAATGGGGAATGGTGTCTAAGCCTTTGCGAGGTCTAGGTAGGCTGTGTGTACCACCTTTCCCTCGTCTATAGCCTTGGTAACTGTCTCAAAGAAGTCCATCAGGTTAAGGAGGCATGAGCTGTCCTTAACAAAGCCGAACTGGGCAGGGTCTTGTGTTTGGAGGTTCCCAATGTCTCTGTTAATGAGTTCCATGATGATGTGCTCCATAGCCCTGCAGACCAAGCTAGTCAGGCTTATAGGGCGATAGTTCCTAGGGTCTGTTGTGGCTCCACCTTTGTGGAGCGGAATAACCATTGCTGTGTGCCACTCTATGGGTAAATAGCCTGTGGAGAGGCTGAGTTTGAGGTGAGGGGTTAGTTCGTCTTTGAGCTCGTGTAGGACGCCCGGTCTCATTGATGCTGTGTTTTTGGCTTTGGAGAGGGCTGTTTTAACCTGAGTGTCTGTGATTTCAGGGGCTCTACATTCTTCTGGTACGGTTATGGGCCCTTTTGGGGGTAAGAGGAGGGACCTGTCTGCCAGGATGTTGGCAGTATTGGTTGGTTCAGTGTATTTTGTGCCATTCTGCACTAACTCTGAGCAGATCTGAGCATTGCCACTTAGATTCTTGACATAGCTAAAGAATGCCTTGTGGTTATCTTTGGAGTCCTTGGCAATTTTTCTTTCGAAGCTCGCCTTGGATGATTTTATGAGGGATCGTAGTTTCTTGCTGATACTGATCAGGGATGTCTTCCCTTCTTGGGATTTTACTCTTTTCTGTACTAGTTTCCTCCTTCTATTGTATAGCTTGCTGATGATAGGGGTCCACCAGACTGGTTTCCTTTTCTTGGAGGAGTGAGTCTTGGTTTTGCTTGGGATAGCATGATCCATGCATTTTTGTAGTTGCCTGTAGAATGCATTAGTAAAGAATTTTGCAGCTTGGACAGCATTATCCTTTAGCATGGGGGCTATGAAATGTTCCACCTTGGTCTTAAGTAATGTGAAGTTTGCTTTTGAAAAGTTTTTCACGGTGGTTTCCTTGTCCGGGGGTGGGGGCGGAATATGAATATCCAAAGTGATTTGTTTATGGTCAGATCTAACCAGCGAGGGGTTGATCTCTGATATGGAACACCGGTCGCCCATGTTGGTGATGACCAGGTCCAGTATGTTGTCACCTCTGGTGAGAGTGTTTACCAGTTGATCCAGGGTGCTTGAGTTTATAAATTCTAGGAAATGTTGGGCAAGGGATTTAGTACTTGAGTAGTTCTCTCAGTTAATGTTTGGGTATAACTAGACTTGCAGTCATTCACCTTCCTTAAGATAACATCCTGTGGAATGGCTAATACCTATTTTCCAAGCTAGGCCACCAGTAGTGAGTTGCTCACATTCAAAAAGTGTACCCAGGTATACTTTGTGTGCTCACTTGGATAAATGTTTTCTGATCATCTCTTAGAGGCAGTATGGCATACAAAAGAGAGATGTTTTACATAACTGTCCAATTTTTTCACTAAAGCTACATGCATATCTTGTTTATAAGTAAGATCACTCCACTTATCTGAAGGCAACCTTTATATGACTGTTGGAGTATTCTAGATAAAAATGTTGCATACAAGTGTGAACACATCAATATGCTGAGAGACGAGTACATTTTTTAACAGTGCTTTGGGGTTGGATGAGCAACATTAAAAGGCTATGAGTATAACAGTGGAAATTCCTAGCTATACCCTTATAGGTTCAAAGGTATGTACTAGGCTAATGGTCCTGGAGCCTTTACAGGCCAAGCCCCAAAAAAATTGCCCAGGCACCGTGCCCCCCGATGTTAGTTCACAGTGTCCCTATCCAGTAGGGCAATTGGAATGATCTTTGGAGTGAACTTTCTGCTACCCATCCACTTGTCAAGATTTCTCTTGAAGAGGGCCAGTGAGGTGCTGTGCTTGACATGAATGGGAAGCTTATTCCAGGGTATGGGCATTATTTGGGAGATGAACCTGTCCCTCCAGCATGTTTTGTTAATTGTGGTAATGAGGTTGTGATCTCTGGAGCATGTGGCATGGGGAGGATTTGGATTTCTTTAAGTGCAGCATTTCAAGTAGGGCTGGGTCAGACATGGCTTTGTAAGTTAAGCAGAGATCACCTCTAAGTAGATGATGATAAGAGACTGAGAACAGCTGAAGTTTCTTCAGTTTTGTCCATGTAGGACATGTGTTTAAGGCCTAGGATCCTTTTTGTGAGGTACTTTTGTGGCCTCTCCAGCTGTTGTAGTTATTTGGACAGGTACATGCCAAATGGGGCATTATATTTGATGACTGGTTTAATGAGGGATGAGTAGAGAGGGATGATGACCTCTTTCTTACTGGATGTGAAACCTTTGGTTATAAGATATGCCATACAGAAGGACTTTCTGACCACAGTGGCAATGTGGTGGTCGAAAGTGAAGTGGCTGTCGACCTGGGTGCCCAGATCTCTTATGGCCCCTTCAGTGTTCGGTGGGCTCCCATCAACGTGGTAATTTGTGGGAACTGAGTTTTTTCCAAAGATGATGATAAACGCATTTTGTGGCATTAAGATTCAGGCCATGGTCTCAGAGAGGCCCTTTTGTAGGATGTCTGCATTACTTGGGGAGTTGATAATGATTCCTAGCTTGTAATCATCAGTGTACTTGGTCAGGCAGAGTCCTTCTGTGTTGGCCTGGACTTCTGAGAAGTAGATGCCAAACAGGAGAGGGCCCAAGACCAAAACCTGTGGGACTCCACTCGTGACTGATTAACAGTCTGACTTGGAATCCGCAAGTGTTACTCTGTGGGTCCTGTCTGCGAGCCACTTTGCAACCCACCTAGTGATGTAAGGATTGATGCTTAGTTTGGTGAGTTTATCAATGATACCTGAGTGGGGAATGGTATCAAAGGCCTTGGCCAGGTCGAGGTATGCACTGCCTTACCTTCATCCACAGCCTTGGTGACTGCCTCAAAGAAGTCACCCAAGTTCAGCAGGCAGGATCTCTCCTTGACAAAGCCAAACTGTGTGAGGTCAAGAGTTTGGAGATTGCCTATATCTTTGGTAAGTAGGTCCATGATGATGCACTCCATAGCTTTGCATACCAGACTTGTCAGGCTAATGGGGCGATAGTTCCCTGGGTCTCTAGTTGCTCCCCCTTTATGTAATGGGATGACTGTAGCAGTGCACCATTTGTTAGGGACATAGCCTGAGGTGAGGCTGTGATTGAACAGGGCAAACAGATGTGGTGCCAGTTCGTTTTGTAGCTCAAATAAGATGCAGCCAGGGATATTATCAGGTCCCATGGATGCTGTATTCTTGGCTTTAGACAATGCAGCTTTTACCTGTACCGCAGTATTGGTGGGTACTAGTCTTTCTTCTGGTATTGTGATAGAGCCCTTGGGGGTGAGAGGGGTAAAGTTGGCACTGAATCTGTCAGCCAGTATGTTGGCTATATCTGTTGGCTCAGTACAGGAGGTGCCATTGTGCAAATCTTGGTATTGCCTTTGAAGTTTTTGATACAGCTATAGAAGACTTTGTGGTTATTTTTGGTGTCAGCCACACTTCTGCCTTCATAGCTGGCTTTAGAGGATTTGATAAGGGATCTCAGCTTTTTGTTGAGACTGATAAGGGAGGTTTTCCTTGATCACACTTGTCTCAGTTTCCACATAAGCTTTCTGAAATAACTTGAATATTCATTGGTTAATTCATCCTGATACATTATGTTTCAGAGCTCTGTGAAGTACATGGAATTAGAATATATGTAATGCTGGTCCTGTGCTCTCACTCATTTGTTACTATATGTGCCTCACTGTGCATATAGAAGTTTCTGATCTAATATGGTTTTCGCTCTGCTGTTGCTTGTTGTCTTGGAGTTTGGATTACTTATACCATCCATCCATTCAACCATCCATCCATCCATCCACAACCCCTTTTCCCATTTTTATACATGGGGTCGGGGTGTCACTTCAACAGTGACAGTCATTTAAAGCCAAGGTACACACTGCCAGGTGAATAGCCCTGCCGTGCCTGTTCTTCCACATCTTACACTTACACACACACTCACACCTATGGCCAATGTTGTGTCTTTCGGCTTTTCCCGGTTAGGGGTCGCTATAGCAGAACTCCAGTCTGCTAATGATTGGCAGTAGATTTTTACGTTCCGAGTTGCCGGCCCTGACGCACAACCTTGAACGAAGGTATGTCCATTCACGCATGTCTCCACATAGAAGACGCTCTAGCTGAGAATCGAACAGGACAACTTCTTACTGTGAGGTGACAATGATACCGCAGCACCAATACAGAGTAAAATTCATAAATCATTAAAGATGTATGGACTTATTTATTCCATATTGCAACATCCCGTGTGGCACACAGACAAACAATTTGCCTAAAGTACAATCATTGAGCATGTATTGGACTGTCAGCCAATATCTCATTTGCCTAAGCTGGCCATAGTTAAGACTACCAAAAAGAATAGAGGATTTTTTATATATAGTAACATTTACAGCCATGGTGGTACAGCGGTAGCATTGTTGCCTCACAGCCAGACATTCTCCTGTTCGATTCTCAGCTGGATTGCCTTCTGTGTGGAGTCTACATGTCCTCCCCGCAGTCAAGTGGCCTCCAAAAGACATGCGTGGATGGGCGTGCCTTCATTGAAGGTTGGGCATCGGGCTGGCAACTCGGCTCCATAAAAATCTACTGCCAATCATTAGCGGACAGGAGTTCCGCTGTGGTGACCCCTAACAAAAAGACAAACAAAGACAAACAACATTTACAGCACAAAACTCATAAGCAACCTATAATGTCTCAGTATACCACTAACACCATACACAAGTCAGAACATGATTACAAACCGACACACTATTCCATTTGTTATGTAACATCTTCTCACCCATATTTCTAAATTAAAATCACATCTACAAATAAAGAATGAAACTTAGATTCCATCTCTGTTTTCATTTTTTCTCTAGCAAGTTAAAACATTTTTAAGTAAAATGTAAAATGTATGTTCCCAAGTCTCTTCTACTTCTTTGTCTCCTTGAAACATAATTCACCTGTCCTTTAACTTGTACAGCAAAAACACAAGCATGCTAAGTAGATGTTCTGAGCTGAAAGACTGTATCAAAGAAGAAAAAAAAAGAAAACTGGCTTGGGAAAATCCGTCTACTTGTTCGCAAAAATAAACAAAAAAAAACAAACAATACAAAAATAAAAGACAGAACTTTCATGTATACTAACAGTTATACCATGTTAAAAGTACTTACTGCCAACCTACTTTACACACATTTAATGTAATTACTGCAGTTGCTGATTAGTTCTTTAGGGATCTCTGTTTTAGCACTGGCTTAAGTCAAACTTTTTTATTCAAGCATAGTACTGTGTAGGAATTTAACATAACAATGCAGTTATTCATTACTTCTACCAAGTTATTAATGCCACCTTTCCATATGTCAATGCAAAGCCTGGAATTTAAACTTATGTTCACTACACTTACCCTTTGATGTTTATATAAAGCATTAGTTGCAAAACCTCTCCTAATTTCAGATGTATGTTCAAGTATTTTGTCTTTGAATCTCCTAATAGTCTTTGCCACAAACAATAAGGCACACATTTCACAAATGGTAACATGGAATAAATAATGTGTACAGAGCTGCAGCCATTATAGCTGTTACAATAATACCTCTTTTAGTGAGAGGATTTTCAAAATGCTTAAC
This sequence comes from Protopterus annectens, assembly GCF_019279795.1. Classification (NCBI taxonomy): domain Eukaryota; kingdom Metazoa; phylum Chordata; order Ceratodontiformes; family Protopteridae; genus Protopterus; species Protopterus annectens. The sequence continues at coordinate 1,842,119,096 of NC_056731.1, forward strand.
AGGTTTTACATATTTACATGCTGCACAGTTCAGATACTGAAAAGTACTATTTTTTTCTGTATGTGGTCTATGCAAATATACATTATTTTTGTAACACAGTGTTGATTAAGCTTCAAAGCATACTTATAGACATACCTTGGCTTATCAACTACACTATGGGTACTTAACAAGAAGCTCTTGTCTTTGTAATACGATCATATAAATGTTTTGCTTAATCCATCTCAACGAGGTCTAATAACATGTTCAATATAATTATTATTGTAACAGTCACATTTCCAGTTCCTTAATTTTCAAAACATGTTGCTGTTCCCTGCGTACCTGTCATCATACTTATAATTTAAACATGCAAAATACCATGTCAAAAACAAGCTTAAAATGTTTGTATTTAATGAATTATACAAGTCCACAATGAACATACAAAGTACCACATTCAAACAGTACCACACTGAAATACCTGCATGGTACATTACAGAATCACCATTATCATATTATGATGCTACAATGATACTGTTGCTAGTGGGTTTATACTCAATTATGTATGCAATGATGTTTTACATTTGAAAAGTCATTACATTTTCTGTTTTTGAGACACAACTCTAATTGGTCACTATTTGAATAACTTACTTCTGTGGGTGCTCTTAAATTTCCAGTTTGTTATTCTTTTACATTTTGCAGTGTTTGCTTTCTTATGTTTAGTTTGCTTTAACAGGAACATTGACATCTTAAAAAAATCTCAACACCATAAATAGAAATTTTGGAGTAACATTAGTGTTTACTTTATTTAAACCATTGACTCTTGCATCTAAAGGCTCTGTTTTGGAAAGTTATCCTTTGCCTGAGAAACAAATAGTAAGCTGTGTCTATCAGTATATCATTAACTCTATGTTAAAACTTAACTCAGCAGTATCAGCGGTGGCCAAAATGTGGTCTTAACCAAAAATTCTTTCTGAACTTCTCAACCATCTTTCATTCCTTCTATTCACTGTTATATAATGAGTTAGTAAGGTAGCTGAGAGTGAACAAGGACTTGGCCTACTTGTCAACAAAGAAAATTACCACCATCACATGACTTTCATCCTGCTTTGCCTATATAAATTATATGCAACATTTTATCCCATAAAAATGGTACTCTTCTATCATACAAATTCCCAGATAGTAATGAAAAACCCATTGCATTTGGTCATTGACCACCATCAAATGTCTAAAGAAAAGAGACCCAAGTAGACATAGAAAGGAGCGTTTAGCCTGGCTCAAGGAGTATAACAAGTTAGTCAAAAACGGTTTACAGTGCTTACAGTTCAGTCGCCATTGATGTTCATTATTAACTCCAGGAAGGAGGTATCCCTAATGACTGCTGTTCAGCTGCAAAGTCTGGCCCTGTTGTTAGGAATCCGTCTGAATGATACTGAGTACAATGGGGCAAATAACAGGGAAATGCTGATGGAAAGTCATTATAACTTATTAGGAAATGGAAGAGTCAAGTACCCCAGATCCTCTAGATATATATATTACACCAGGCCACATGACTGATCTTCAACTATCATACAGCTGAATATCCAGGACTGTGAGTTTTCACATATGATTCTTTAAAAGGCTGATCAAAAAATACAAAGTATACATTCATATAATTTTCTAAACTGTGTCACTCTAAATGAAGTGAGACTGGCTGCCAGCTTCAAATAATAATTACAGAAGATATCTCAGCAGAACAGCAGCAGCTTCCATGCCCCACCCATTATATATACTAACTTAGAGATTGTACTACTTCAGAGAAAGAGGAATATGTGATTTTCCAGCAAACTCAAGCACTCCATTTACTCAGGTAATCTGAGCTTAACATTAATATAATAAGTTAGCAGACATGGGAGTGTAGCCTTCATCTAGGACAGGGCAGAAGGTGCCAACCCCTGCAGAAATTAACATCTACAGATATTATGAAACATGCTAACAAGTCATATTCTGTGAGAATTCCATACATATGTTTCCCTATATCTATGACAAAATGTTGTCATCCACAAACTGATGAAAACAAAGAAAGTACCCCAGACCCACTAGATGTACATCTAGAGGGTCTAGAGGTGATCTTTGCCTGAATTACAAAGCCATGTCTGACCCAGCTCTGTTAGAAATGCTACATCTAAAGAAATCCCAATCTCTCCACACCAAACAGAGACCTCAACCTCATTACCTCAATTAACAGAACATGCTCGAGGGACAGGTTCATAACCTAGAGACTGCCCATGCTATGGAATAGAGTTCCCATACAGGTCAAACAGAGCAACTCACTGGCCCTCTTCAAGAGAAATCTTGCTGAGTGGATGGGAACTAGAAAATTCACCCCGGGGATCACTCCAGTGGCTTTACTCAACAGAGGCACTGGGAACTAATGTCAGGTGGCACGATGCCAGGGTAATCCTATGGGCTAGGCTTGTAAAGACTCCAGGGCCATTAGCCTAGTACACACCTATGAACATATTTATGGATCTATTGAATTCAAAAGCAAAACACATATATATATATATTTTTCCATTCGGTTTGAATTTCAGGCTGTTTTGAGTTATCAGGAAACAGAATCAAACTGAGCAGGTAAAAGCTGGTTCAATAACAAATTCAAAAGCAGCAAGTAAAACAAAAGAACAAGTTAACACAGCACTGTATAAAACAGTTTACCTTCATGTGTGAGTATTGCACACGGGCGAACAACAATTGTCCGAAAGGCTATTTGCAAAGTTTGCAAACGCCGAACGGAAAAAGGTTTGAATGTGCAATGAGCGAATGCACAGTGACATTCATTCATTGCATATTCAACATTGTGGGGCGGATTGCACTATACTGGGGGTCAGAAAATGGGCACTTTCCCCACTGTAGTGCGATCTTGGAGTTAGAATATTAAAGTAGGGGGTGGGTGGGGGTTGGCGCAGCCCCCCCCCCATGGGGGGTGCAGGGGAACTTGCCCCCCTGCTTTACACTTCTTTTTTTTTTTCTTTTGATATTTATGTTTGAAAATCAGCAAATCTCCTTTTCAATTTGCTGATTTTTGAACATATGGAATTGTCGCTGTTCTGACTTTCGTGGTTACGATTCGCTCATATGAGCAATCGCACCACTGTGATTTGGGTTTATAAAGGTAAACCGTATAAAACACTTGTTTAATCTAAAAAATAAAAACAGTAAAAAGTGTATAACAGATGAGCTCTTTCACACCAGAGGTAGTTCATCAGATCTAAAAACAAACTAACAGACACTGCTTAAATACAGTCAGGAAAGTTCAAAATCACCTGGTCAAGTCAAGTGCCCTCAGCAAGGGTTTTAAAGGTATATACTAATTTAATCCTTTCTCTTTGTCGGATTGTAAAATTAACATCCATTTAACTTCTACGCATTTTATTTTTGTTTTAATATCACCTCCTTTGGCTCCTACATACAATAATTCCAAAACTAAAAACTTAAAAGCATGTTCAATATCAGTTACAAATATGCTTATATAAAGCATTCCTACTGTCACAACTGCATATTTCATATGTGTTCCCTGATACGATTCTTTAACTTTTGATTCATCTTACCATCCACATTGATCACAAACAGCCAAATAGACAAGGTTGCTACTAGTACAGTCAGCACAGAAGTAGAATTTAAAAGTGCGTCCAGTAACAGGATGTAAAAAGATATCATCAGTTTGAATGTACTATCACATGTTACATAATCTGCATGGATGTGTCCCTTTCCTAACAGAGATATAAGGTCTGTTGCTAACTAGAAGTTTGTAGCAAAGCAGTTTCTTAATGGAACTATTATTCCTATAGCAAAAGTGTGGAACTTCACCAAGGAAGTCCCTGCATCTGGCATCAGTAGTCAAAATATGCCTGTGCTTCCTAATGATATCACAGAGAGGTTGAATGTCATTTGAATAAGTAACACACATTCTAAAATTGTTTCTGTTATTATTCTGTCTTACCACAGGATTAACACTATAGTTAGAAAAATTGGGTTGCAGATCTACATGGCTGAGAGTTTGGAATAATATAATATAATATAATATAATATAATATAATATAATATAATATAATATAATATAGGTTTGTCAATGTTATACTCAAAAACTGGTCATATACCCAATGAATCTCTTTAGTAATACAGCTGCCAGTGACAGACATTGCTATGATGAGCAGACTCTGAGATGAACTAGAGCTACCACAAGTGACTACATTCATAGGGAGATGATGGCTTACTGATAATTATTTTTAAAATTTTCAGGCAAATTATTTTAACTGCTCCGTTTTTGTGTGCCTAGCCTATTAATATGCCCCCCCATCTCTCTCTCTCTCTCTTTCTCTGTGATTTAATAACTCTGCGGAATGTGATGGGTAGAGAGTGACTAGGCTAAGGAAGGCATAATATTTTTGTTGAAAGCTGTTTGATTTTAAATTTAAGAGTATGCAACAATAAAAAATAATAAAACACACCACTTTGGTAATCAATGTGTCATTCTACTGGCTTTAGTGGTTTCAAAGGAAGACGAGGTTGAAACTGCTTTCATTAAGCAGTGTGTAAAATTTTCTTTGCTGCTTACCCACAGAATGAGGTGAAATCTCCAGGAGCAAACAGTCTCTTCTCAGAGCAAAATTAGTGGACTTAAATTACATTTATCAGTGGATAGCTGTCAGTGACATAAGTGATGATATAGGTTCATAGGTTCATAGGTTCATACTAGGCTATCTGCCCAAAGGCATTTATAAGCCTAGCCAGAGTTTTGTGGCTTTCGCCACCCCTTTAGTTTGGAGGATACTATGCCCATTATTTTGCTGTGCCTCTGTCAAGCAGTGACACTGAGATAATCCCTGGGGTATATCTGCGATCTCCCATCCATTGGTCAAGATTTCTCTTGAACAAAGCCAGCGAGGTGCTCTGCCTCACATGTACCGGGATTTTGTTCCACAGCATAGGGAGTCTCTGGGTGATGAATCTGTCTCTCCAGCACGTCCTATTTATAACCGTGTCAAGGTTTAAGTCTCCCGCCCTTGTAGTTCTGAGGGATCTAGATTTTTTGAGGTGAAGCATGTTCATCAATTCTGGGTTGGACGTGGCCTTGTATGTCAGGCACAGGTCACCTCTGAGCAGACGGTATATATATATATATATATATATATATATATATATATAAATAAATAAATAAATAAATATATACATATATATATATATATATATATATATATATATATATATATATATATACAGATATATATATATATATATATATATATATATATATATATATAACCTATATAACCTGAACAAAATCGCAATAAACATTAAATTATTTGCTTCATCTGCTGGTGAAAGAGTTTCTGTTGATAATATGCCATGCACAACTGTCTATATTATTTTTTGACTACCAGCAGATTAGTGAGAACATAATGAATGAAATGTCCGTCCGGTGCCTCTCCATCAGACAGATTTCAAATTGATGCATTATTAAGAGGCATCTTCCTATCAGTTGTGAAATTTCATTCTCACTTGTTTTAATTTCAGGCTCTGCATTACTTGACTACATCTCTGATGTCCTGTAGAATATCATTATATTAAATACCAAATTGCAAGTGTCAGACATTACATCTATTCTGCTTTGTCTAGCAACTCAGTGTGACTTATCGTTGTCCACATCTGAGCAATCTCTTCATGCTGGATGGCTCTTACCTTTTGCATCTCTGGTTTTGTAACATACTTTTTAGATAAAAACATATTTATAAAGTTGTCATCTATGACACATGCAATCATACATTTACAAACCATACTGACATATTTTCATTTGCAAACATAATACATCGCATATGCTCTTTTATACAGTCATTGTCAGTTGAATATTATATAACTCATTCATTTCCTACCTTCCCTTAAACCTCATTCTTCCTCCAAAGCATTATTATGTATGCATTGTTCCCACAATTTGTTTTTGTAATGTATTATGCTATCAGAATTTCCCTTTCAGTTTGGGTTTACTGTCTTATTCATGGATGTTAATTCAATAATGTCCTAAAAATGACTAACTAAATCCCTGTACCACATTAGGTTAATAAATGTATGCACAAACATTTCAAGATTAGGTATCAGTGCATGCAGGCTGTAAAATTGTCAAAGTTAGACACACACACAATATTTAAGCATTTAAATGTTATACAATATGGTGGGGTTGGTATAACATATGGAACATGTTGTACACTTAGCAAAGAGAATCATAAACTAGTGAGTCTCCTTTCAGTGAGACCCAACTTAAATGTCTACACCACAGACTATTACTTACACACACACACACACACACACACACACACACACACACACACACACACACACACACACACACACACACACAAATTTCACACCAAATTCAAACAATAGTTTTGCAGAAGGGCTGTACTTCCCTACACAGCTGACATTGTGGCTACTGATTTATAACATACTCATTCTGAGGTTGCACAAACTTGGAATATGCAGAAAAGTTGATTTATAATAAAGGTCACATTTTTCTTTAATTCATATCACCTAGTTGCAGAGTCAGTATGAAGTTTAAAAGACAGCATCTATGGCAAAACAAAATCTGATAAAGCGGTTGTCTGCAACCCATTAATTCAACAAAATGTACCCAGTGTTTCAAGATGTGATAAAATGAGACATAACATAACTTAGTGCACTCATATCAAAGCCACCTATATTCTTAAATCACTGTTGGCCTGTAAGAAAACTTCACTAAAAATGAAAGCAAGAACAGAATACAAGATAAACTGAGTACCCAAGAGACTTAGGGCATAGTATGGTTCTTGAGTCAGATAGCCAGAATGCTACCTGTGACAAAGGGGATACTGCCAGCACAGCTATCTGGAATTTTGTAAAAAATTATACGTCATTTGTGAATATCAACATGATTTATACAAGATGCTTGTATTACAACTGTATTAGAACTGTATATCACATGTATATCAAACTGGTCTGTACAGACGTGTTAAAAAGGTATTTTATAAAGTGCTTGTGCTTAAAATGTAACCACAGTGTGTCCTACTGGAAAAGAACAGAAATGTACATGTACTATTGTAACTGTTTAAATGTATATATTTTAACAGTGGAAACTGGAATACAGGAGGTTAACTTCAGAAAAATAGCTGAAATTAAATTACTTTATGGCTACGCAATAAAAGATGGTATCTTTCAGTTTCAAGGCAACTAGAGACATAATGTCTGCACTAGGGAGCTTTCTGTATTGTCTTTAGGGTGAAATAATTACTAGTCTTGAAATGTGGAGGAATGTAATTGTTTTATGATTTCCAGCATCTGGCAAAGATCTGAGGTCTATGTATATTTGCAGGTAGATGCTAAATATTGCCAGCTTCCAGCAGTGGGGGGTTCACCTGAGATAGAGTCACATGACAAGAAATTATGTCATTCTATAAGCTATCCCAGCAGTAACATTTGAGATATTAATTTGAGGAGTCTCTTATTGAGACAGAGCATTCTGCATTATGTCTTAGACCTGACAACAAGATCCATTCACCACACATATGCCTTGCTGAATAAGTAAGTTTCTAGGGTATAGTAATTCTCTTAGATTCAGTCAGGAATATAGCGAAGCTTAATTTAGATGTTTTTCTTTATTTATTTGAGACTGTCTTTCAGTGTTGTTTTAAATATGTTTTGAAATCTGATGTCACTGTGACTATATAGGTAGTATTGTCTTGTTCTTTTATTACTTATTATTAAATAAATGTAAACCTCTGTGTAGAGATATTTAAGTTTTGAGAGTGCTTGCATATTTATTTGGTGATACTGTGAGGGGCACTCCTAACAGCCTTGCTCTTGGTCAAACTACCATTTGTATTAATATTAATATTACACAATAAGATTGGACCCCCTTTGTTAAGGACCTTAAAGTAGCTGATAAGGAGTTGACTGGTGACAGTGGTAACTGCCTTAGAGTCTGGGCAGAAGAGGCATAGCTAGGAAACGTGTGCCAGCCTCTCCCAGGTGTGTGTGTGTGTGTGTGTGTGTGTGTGTGTGTGTGTGTGTGTGTGTGCGCGCGTGTAAATCAAACCACAAAGAGTGTGTGAGTCAGTTACTTGGGCAGGGACACAAAGCACTGGTTGGACAGAGAGGGTGCTGGGGGGGGTCTTAGCTTGGTCACTCAGCTGAGATCTCAACTAGTGGGGAGTCTTACTGGGGATCTGGAGAAAGGTAGAGGAACCAGTGCCTGAGTGTGGTCTCTGTGTGCATTTACAGGAAACTGCACTTGATGCAGAGAGCTGCAGTTTATGTCCCTCACTGGTGCCAGTGGTGAGGATTGAGGCTCCTTGACTACTGGTTTAGAGGTGGGTCATCACACAACCAACTCTTAAATGGGGAAGAAAAAAACACTTTGATAGCTAGTTAGTTTTGGGGATCTACTTTAACAAAAGAACCACAACCCTTACTTTAGCAAGTGGGACCAATGGATGAGACAGTTGGTCTTCATTTTCAAGCAACGCTGAAATAATGTGCAGTGCAGAAATGACCCAGTTGTCTACCTGAACGAGAAGGGAAGGATGAGTTAAAAAGTCTTCACAGTTTTATTGTCTGGAAGCAAGTAAATAATATTTTATTTATCAGCAATATTCTTGTCTAAATCATCTGTAGTGTGTTGTAAGTCTGACTGATTTATACTAACACTGAAACCCATTTTTTATCCGGTGTAAAATTACAATACGCCTCCAAAGTATGCATTAGTCTAGTGGTCAATAACTGGAGAAATATATAGAAGAATGCATGAGAAATTTTATTTCTATAATGAGGGCAGGACTATTAAGGAGACTGACTCAGAGAACTTGGTGCAATTAAGTCATATGCAAAACACATTAAGGAAATCCTAAGGTGATGTATCAAAGGACAGTTAGATTGTTTGAAGCATGTTTTTTACAGTTAGGCTGAACAAACTAGGCAGATTGTTTCATATCAGTTTTATGCACTTAGGCTAAGACAAGCAGTCTAAAAGTTAGATTAGACAATGTCAATAAAAACAAGAGAAAATACTTTTATTATTCAACTGTAGATATAGCCTTATTTTTCAAGTGAGAAATATTGACTTTTGGCCAACATCCTTGGAAAGTTTTCTTCAGTATTTCTGAGTCTAAGAACTCTCACTGAACTAGTTAATCCTCAATTAACTATGATTAGTGAGAAATCTAATGACAAAAGAATGGTTATTCATTGTTATTATTGTTACTGTTATTATTATTATCATTATTATTATTAATAATATTCATTATTCATGGCAACTCCTACTCTGGACAGAAAGCCATTGCCAATATCATAGCAAACAAACTCAGTGCCAATTTCACCCCTAGACTTCTATCCAAAGCTCTGAAATATCTGAATGGCTTACTCCATCAATTGTCTTTAAGAATCATAAAATGAAAGTGCTAACTAAGAACAAAAATCCTTCCTCCACAGGATATGATGATACACCAGATGGCTTAATCATGTTAAACATGCCCTCACAGATCCCCTCTCTAAACTGTTTAACCTAAGGTTAATTATGGATTGTGTCCATGAAGAGTGGTACAGTGTTGATGCCACAAAACAACCAAGTAGTGCCCCACTGTAAGGGTGGTCTTACAACTGATCTGAATAACTACAGACCTACCAGCCTTGCAAGACTTATCTGCAAAGCTTTGGACCATATTATAACTGAGCTGATAAACTAACATATTGAGAATAGTATTAAACTCGCCCCCCTCCCCTATAGTCTGGCTTTGTGAAGGGTAGATCCTGGTTAATGAATATGGCAAACATCACTGAAAGGGCCACACAGTGCACACAGCATACCTTGACCTGGCCAAGGCCTCAGCACCATTCCCCATGCTGGCATCATACAGAAGCCAAATGCTTTAAACAACAACCCATATGTGGTATGGTGGATAGTAAAATAAGGGAAAGGTAGAATCCTCACAACTGCAGGTACCTCATCAGAAAGTGTGAAAGTGGCCAGTGGTGTCCCTCAGGGTTTGGTGCTGGACCTCTCCTTTATGGTGTTTACTTCTCAGATCTCCAAGTAGACAGCCAAGACCTCTGGCTAACAAAGTTTGCAAATGACTGCAAACTGTAGGTTGTTGTGAAGCCACCCTCTAACACCCAACCCCATCCAGCATGAACTCTCTCATGTACACTCTTGGTGTACAAAAAGTGGACTCAAACTAAATTATAAAAAGTATAGTATCATCACTTTTGGTAGAAAACCACTTCTCTCATCATATTTTATAGACAGGAAATCACTACAAAATGAAAATGTAGTCATAGACCTTAGAACGTGGGTTGATAACTCCTTCTTTTTTGACTATCAAGGAACAACATTTGTCAAGAAATCCTTTTATTTAGCACAGGTAATTGCCAAAGGAATATTATCAAGATGTTCTTCGTGTTTCACTGTTGCAGTCATCACATTTGGGTTATCTGCTTGCAGTAGCCCTCAGTCGGCCTGATTAACAAAGTCTTGGGTCCTGCGTCGGTTGCTGTCCCTTCTTCCATGATGTCAGGTTGTCAGGGGTATAAAACATGCAGCCGACGCCATTACATCAATCTTTCTTGCTGTGCGGTGCCCGAAGCAGAAGCAGTTCGCAAGTGCCGGTCAGTCGACTCCTGAAATTTTCATTTTCAAGTTTCAGAACCGAAGTCTTCAACTAAAGCTAAGTACCCCATTGGGGAAAAGTCTTCTTGCTCCTTACTGATGTCAGTAAAAGTCAATAACTGCATTTCTTGTGGAAAGCAAATACCTCACAAAGATTTCCATTTGTACTGTATTCCTTGCCTAGGCCCTGACCACAATGTTCCTTACTTTCGGTTTTGTGCTTTATTTAATCAACACACTATCCGTCATCAGTATATTTTCGCCTGTAAATATTTCGGTTCTCGATTCAATTATCCAGAAATGTCATCGGTAAGCCATCCGACTACTGGAATTCCATAAAAACGCAAAGATAAAGACAGAGACAGGCCACCTGGGTCCAAAGCTGCCGACGAAGTTTCTCCTAAGCCAGTCACCAGTTCACCGGTAGTCAGTGAGGCACTTTTGCAGCCCCTGATACCCACTACTTCTGACTCGCAGGCCTCTACTGAGACCCATTCGGAGTCCGGTATGCCGCGAGATGCTTCAACTGTGGAACCTGCGGATGTCTCTACCTTGGATGGGTCCAGAGCCACTGTGTAGGCACCTGCTTCTGGGGGTGTATTCAGGCCTATGGACTTGCATATTAAACCGACTCCTTCTTCTTCTTTAAGGCCTAAACCTCGAATCATGCCTAGAAAACTGACGCCCAGGCCACATGCTCAGGCCTCTATGCCTAAAAAACAAATGGTAAAAATGGCTGAAGATCTTATAACTTTAATCAGGGGAAGCCAACCACCCTCTTCTAAGAGACATAGGACTGAAATTGTTTATGAATCTTCTAAACAGGATTCTGATTTTTCTGATTCTTCTGATGATCTGGATTTGCCCTTATCTACTTATGAAGATTCTGATGCAGAGGACTCTATTCCCTCTGCTTCTCCTCCAGAGGATTTTTCTTTTGGTGAAACTTTGCACGCTCTAAGGGAGCATTTCCACTGGGAAAGCCACGATTTTTCTGATTCAAAAAAGAGGCCTAGGGATTTCTTACTCTTGCCTCAGCATAGGCCTTTAGCTATACCTCCTGTACTAGACATTGTTGATGATGCCTTTTTGGAATGTAGTTTGGCCCCTGATTCTTTGCCTCCTGCTCCCAGAAAACTTGACAGATATTACAGGGTTCCTTATTCTCACAAGTTCCTTTTTAAAAATCCTATTGCAGATCCAGAGACTATTTCACAGGGACCCAAGGGCATTAAGGCCTCTACTGCCAAAAACCCTACCCCTTCTGATAGAGACTCCAGGGCGCTGGATAGATGGGGTAAGACGTTTTACACTTCTGCAACCTTGGCCATTAGGGCCTTAAACTGTCAGTTTCATATGTTAAAGTATCAACAACATATTATTGGATTGCTTAAACAGAAAATTATGTTAATTCCTGACTGTGCTGAAAATAAGGAATTACAGGATTTAATGCATTCTGCTGAACAGGTTGGAAAACATACTTTGCAATGTGGGTTTGATTCTTTAGAGGCCACTTGCAGGGCTGCTGTCACTGGGTCTGTACTCAGAAGGTATGCTTGGCTTAAAGAACAATCTCTGCCTGATCATGTTAAAGAGGGAAAGACTGGTCTGCAGGCCAAAAACTGGGAACTCATTACCCAGGACAAATGGGTTTTAAATATAGTGTCCCAAGGATACAGATTTCACTTCCACACATTACCAACGCCAAAAGGCTGGCCAGATCTACCCCCAAATCAGTGGGCAGAGGCTCAAAAGCAAATACTCTCTCTTTTAAACATAAAGGTTATTCAAACTGTACCAGAAGAGGAAAAAGGACACGGTTTCTACTCAAGACTTTTTGTGGTACCCAGAAAAGACAATTCATGGTGTCCTATTCTGGACCTGTCTACTCTAAACACCTTTTTGGTGATTCCAAAATTCAAGATGCTGACTCTTTACCAGTTGCTTCCTATGCTAGGAAAAAATGCCTGGATTGTAACACTCGATTTAAAGGAAGCATACCTGCACATCCCAATCAGGGAATCTTGCAGAAAATACCTATGCTTCAAAGCAAGCTACAACCACTACCAGTTCTCTGCACTGCCCTTTGGCTTATCTATTGTGCCCAGGGTATTCACAAAGTGCCTAGCCCCAGTCATCGCATTTTGCAGGCTAAGAAATATTCAAGTATACCCATACCTGGACGAATGTTTAATTCAGGCAGAAAGCCAGGACATACTTTTGAATCATCTGGCTTTCATGCAAAGGGTGCTAACTTGTCTGGGGTATACCATAAACAAAAATAAATCACACCTGGTACCCTGTCAACAAATCATATTCCTGGGAGCAAGCTTGAATACATCATTCCAGATGGCTTTCCTCACACCAGAGACACAAATTCATTTGACAACCTACTTCAAACAAGTGGCCACAAAATCCCTACTATCTGCAAGGCAAATACTACAAGCCTTGTGGTTCATGGCCTCCTGCATTCTTCTGATTCCATATGCAAGACTGCATATGAGGAAACTACAATGGTATCTAAAAAGCCCATGGTGTCAACATTCTCAGGATCTAGAAGCAATGATTCATATCATACCTTGCCTATGCCTAGAGTTTCTTTGGTGGGCAGAGGCCTGCCACCAAAACATAGGACTACCATTCACACCACCCCCTGCCGCCCAAACCCTAACAACAGACACATCAGATTATGCATGGGGGGCTCACCTGGCAGGGAAGTGCATTCAGGGCAAATGGAACCCAAGTCAAATGCACTTGCATATCAATCAAAAAGAAATGTTACCTGTACAGCATGCTCTGACAGCCTTCAAGGACCACATTCTTCCAGGACAATTAATGGTAAAGACGGACAACACCACTGTTATGTGGTACATTAACAAGCAGGGGGGGGGGTGAACATTCTTACTCCCTATGCAGACTAGCCATGGCATTGTGGAACGCAGCCCTGAGCTACCAAGTTCATCTGCAAGTTCAATTCCTGCCAGGAAAACTAAATGCACTGGCAGATGAACTAAGCAGAGACCTCATGGACCCACACGAGTGGAAGCTGGAACCAAGGATTTTCAACATGTTGACAAGCAAATGGGGGAGCCCAGATATACACCTGTTTCCTCCCCCCAGAACTATCAATTGGACAAATTTTGCACAAGGACTCCCCACAAACAAGCTTGGAAAGTGGATGCTCTGTCCTTCAGCTGGAAAAACCTATTAGTTTATGCCTTTCCTCTTCTGCCTCTGCTCTCCAAAGTACTACTAAAGATCAGACAAGACAAACCAAGGATGATTTTGATTGCACCAGACTGGCCACGCCAACACTGGTATCCCTTCTTGCACAGTGTGTCACTGTTGGCCCCATTGGCACCTGCCTCAGACTCCTACCCTATTGTCTCAGCAGGAGAACCAGATTCTGCACCCTCAGCTTCATATACTGAACCTAGCAGCCTGGCTAATTACCTAACCTTTCCTTTACCATCCCTCAGTAAACCAGTGATGGATATCATTTTTAGAGGCAAGGAGGCCTAGTACTACAAAATCTTATGCTGAAAAATGGAAATGATTCTGTGCCTGGAACCAATCTCAAGGGATGAGCACAGCAGTGCCCACTTTAACTTAGATTTTCCAATACTTAAATGAGATGCTTCACAACGGCCTGTCTTTCTCCTCCATCAAAATTCACACCTCAGCCATTTCAGCTCATTATTACACAAAACCTCCCCTCTTCCCTCATCCACTGCTTAAGCAGTTCCTCAGAGGGGTCAAAAATCTACGATCACCAAGGAGAGCTCCAACGCCAGCCTGGGACCTTAACTTTGTATTGGAAAAGCTCACCCTTCCTCCTTTCAACCCAGCTGCCACTGTGGATTTAAAATTCCTCTCTTGGAAAACAGCTTTCCTTTTAGCAATCACTTCAGCAAGAAGAGTATCTGAATTACAGGCCCTCATGGCAGTGGAGCCTTTCATCATCTTTCATGCGGACAGGGTGTCCCTCAGGACCAATCCCTCCTTCAAGGTGGTATCCAGTGTAGCCCTTAATCAGTGCATTCATTTGCCAACCTTCTTTCCTAACCCACAGAACAAAGGGGAATGGATACTGCACTCCTTAGATGTGCGCAGACAACTTAGATTCTACTTGGACAGGACTAAACCTCAAAGGAAATCTGACCAACTGCTGGTGGCATTTGCTGCAGGGGCAGAGGGGAAGACTATTTTAAAGCAAACCATTTCTAAATGGATAGGCCATTGCATTCATTTCTGCTACAAGCACCATGGAAAACTATTCCACAGGGGATCAGACCCCACTCAACCAGGGCTGCATCTACCTCTACAGCCTTTCTCAGAGGCGTCCCTACCAGGAACATCCTAGAAGCTACGACCTGGAGTTCAGTATATACTTTCACCAAGCATTAGCATCTGCCAATTTTCTCTAAATCCAGAGCTGGCCTTGCCACTGCAGTCTTGCAGGGCCTTACAGGTTCATAGGTTCATAGGTTGATACTAGGCTATTTGCCCTAGGGCATTTATAAGCCTAGCCAGAGTGTGTTTGGCTTTCGCCACCCTTTTAGATTAGTTGACTGTGCCTCTGTATAGTTGGTCACAGAAGATAGCCCTTTTAAGGTTAGTTTACTGTGCCTCTGTCTAGTAGGGACACAGAAGAGATCCCAGGGGTAAACCTACGATCTCCCATCCACTTGTCAAGATTTCTCTTGAAGAGGGTCATTGAGGGGCTCTGCCTAACATGGATTGGGATTTTGTTCCAGAGTGAGGGGAGCCTCTGGGATATGAATCTGTCCCTCCAGCATGTCCTATTTATTTCTGTGCTGAGGTTTAAGTCCCTGGAGTGTGTAGCTCTAAGGGATTTGGATTTCCTGAGATGCAGCATGTCCATTAATTCTGGGTTGGACATGGCTTTATACGTCAGGCACAGATTGCCTCTGAGTAGGCGGTAAGCAACTAAGTAGAACTGGAGTTTCTTTAGCCTAACTGCGTAGGGCATCTGTTTGAGTCCCTTGATTCTCTTGGTGAGGTACTTTTGGGGTCTTTCCAGTTGCTGCAGGTGTCGGGTAAGGTACATCCCAAATGGGACACTGTATTCAATTATGGGCCTGATGAGTAGAGGGGCAGAATGACCTCTCTTGATCTAGATGTGAACCCTTTCGTGATAAGGTGGGCTATATAGAAGGTGTTTCTAACCACTTTGGCAATGTGATTGTCAAAGGAGAGATTGCTATCTACTTGGGTCCCCAAATCCCTAATTACGTCTTCCATACTTAATGGATTACCACCTATGTGGCAATTTGTGGGCACTTTGTTTTTCCCAAAGGGGATAACTATGCACTTTTTGGCATTTAGCTTTAGGCCATGGCTCTGGCACCAGTTATCCGTCTCTGTGAGACCCTTTTGGAGGATGCTTGTGTCAGTTGGCGAGTCGATTATGGCACCCAGTTTGCAGTCATCTGTGAACTTAGTCAGCCATAGTCCTCCCGTGTTAGCCTGTACCTCAGAGAAATATATACCGAACAAGAGAGGTCCCAGGACTGATCCTTGTGGGACGCCACTTGTAACTGGTTTAGAGTCTGACATGGCACCTGCAATTCTGACCATGTGGGTTCTATCCCTGAGCCAGTTTGCAACCCATCTTGTGACATAGGGGTTGATATTTAAGCTGGTGAGCTTATTTATGATGCCCGAGTGGGGTATTGTGTTGAAGGCTTTTGTGAGGTCCAGGTAGGCTGTGTGGACTACCTTCCCTTCATCTATGGCCTTGGTGACTGTTTCAAAGAAGTCGACCAGGTTCAAGAGACAAGATCTGCCCTTAACAAAGCCAAATTGGGTAGGATCCAGTGTTTGGAGGTTCCCAATGTCTTTGTTTATGAGTTCCATGATGATCTGCTCCATAGCTTTGCAGACCAGGCTAGTCAGGCTTATAGGGCAATAGTTTCTGGGTTCCGTTGTGGCACCACCTTTGTGGAGTGGGACCACTGTTGCTGTACGCCATTCCTTGGGTACATATCCTGTAGTAAGGCTGAGACTGAACAGTGACTTTATGTGAGGGTTCAGTTTTTCTTGGAGCTCGTGTAAGACGCAGTCCGGGACACCGTCCGGTCCCATTGATGCTGTGTTTTTTGCTTTGGAGAGGGCAGCTCTCACCTGTGTATCTGTGATGTCAGGGAGGCTACAATCTGTTGGGATATATATTTGCTCTTTTGGGGGGGAAGGGGGGGAGAAGTTTGCACTGAACCTGTCTGCCAGGATGTTGGCAATGTCTGTGGGTTCAGTGTATTTTTTTGTCATTTTGCACTAACTCAGAGCATAACTGGGAGTTGCCACCTGGGTTCCTGACATAACTAAAGAAGGCCTTGTGATTATCTTTAGCGTCTTGTGCATTTTTTCTTTCGAAGCTGGCCTTAAATGATTTTATGAGGGATCATAATTTCTTGCTACTACTGATCAGAGATGCCTTCCCTTTTTGGGATTTTGCTCTATCATGTAGTAGCTTCCTCTTTCTGTTGTATACCTTATTTATGGCTGGCGTCTACCAGAGAGGTCTCCTGCCTTTGGAGGAGTGAGTCCTGGTTTTATTTGGGATAGCACAATCCATGCATTCCTGTAGATGTCCATAGAATGCGTTTGTAAAGGATTCTGCGGTTTGGGCCATATTTTCCACTGGCCTGGGGGCTTTGAAGGATTCCACCTTGGCTTTGAGAAGTGTGAAGTTTGCTTTTGAGAAGTTCTTCACCGTGGTTTCCTTGGCTGGGGACGGGATATGGATGTCCAGTGAGATTAATTTAGGGTCAGATCTTACCAATGAGGGGTATACCTCTGGTATGGAACATAGAGTCCCCATGTTGGTGATGATCAGGTCCAATATGCTTTCCCCTCTTGTGGGAGTGGTGACCAGTTGTTCCATAGCATTTGAGTTTATAAATTCTAGGAACCATTGGGCGCGGGTGTTGGGGCTTGAGTAATGCTCCCAGTCTATATTTGGGTAGCTGAAGTCATCCAATATAATGGTGTTTTGAGAGACCTTCATATTCTCTAGTGTTCCCAGGAAAGCCAAGTGGGATTCCTGAGTTTGCGAGGGTAGTCTGTAGCAGGCTACAAACTGAAAGGCAGTTTTGCCCACTGTTAGTTGAACATGGATGGTCTCCAATGCTTTGTGCAGTGCCACTAACCTGGAGGTGTGGGTATATTTGATGAATATGGATACTCCCCCTCCTTTTGTGGTTCGGTCCGAGTTTTGGGACCGAAAAGCATGGTATGAGGTATAACCTGGTAGTGCTGGGGTGCTCTTGGGAGCCTTGAACCAGGTTTCTGTTACTGCACAGATATCGATATTCCCCATACTGAGGAGAGCCTCGAGTGCGTGCATCTTGAGGTTTAGACTTCCAGTGTTGAGCAGCATTACCCTTAGTTTATTTTTCCTTGTGTTGTCTATGGAAGTAGGTTTGTCTTTTGAGCCTTGCCTAAAAAAGGCACTATGGGGGTGGCAAGAGCCTTAGCCAGTATTCGAAAGCCCAGGGGTGACAGGTGCAAGCCGTCCCTAGTGAAGCAACGTGGCTTGTCGAGCATGTCATCCCAGGCTGAAATAAACAGCCTCTGCAAGTCTTGAACCCAGGACCCTGCACATCATAACTAAAGTGATTTACCACCAAGCCAGGTCAGATATAGCTGGTCCTAATGCTATCTAAATTCCTCCTCCTATCCTTAGCTTTGGGAATCTACCCAAATGTGATGACTGTAACAGTGAAACACGAAGAACATAGCACAGTTGTGTACACTTACCATAAATGTAGATGTCTGAGTGTATTCACTGTTGCAGTCCTGGTTACCCTCCCTGCAGCCCCCTTTCTTCTTTTGGCTATAACTCTATTCTACTTTACTATGCTCAAAAGCTTTTTGGTGTGTTTGCTTTTTTGTTGGAGGTATAACCTTGTATATTTATAAATTTAATTGATTCCCATTAGGGGGCACCTGACATCTGGGGCAAGAAAAACTGATGTAATGGCGTCGGCTGCATGTTTTATACCCCTGACGACCTGATGTCATGGAAGAAGGGACAGCAACCGACGCAGGACCCAAGACTTTGTTAATCAGGTCAAATGAGGGCTACTGCAAGCAAATAACCCAAATGTGATGACTGCAACGGTGAATGCACTCAAGCATCTACATTTATGGTAAGTGTCCACAACTGTACTGTCTAAAGACTGCTACATACCCTTTATCAGCTGCTGATGTGAGCCACAAATAGTTTTTTGTTAGTTCAACTGGGCATCCCTCTTCATACCACCATACTCAGCACTGATCAGACCAATTGTCAAGTACAGTATCCCATTTGGGATATATCTCACTAAACAGATGAGTTAGACTCCAACAGTTCTTAACTACAAAAATCACAGACCAGAAGTCTCCAAGCTACCAAAAAGTACTCAAAGCTCTTTCTCCTTATTCACTGTTTTGTAGACTTTTGTGGAGATCTCTGTATCACTTATCATGCCATTAGAGACCCAATTTGCCTGAAAGTCCTGTATCTCAGAAAGTCCAATATCTCCACAAATACTAGAACCAGGGACATAAATCTTCATCAACAGATAAGTAAAACATCATGGAGGGACATGTTTGTAACACAGCATCTCCCAAACCTCTGGAATAAATTTCCTTTGCATGCTAAGGCTCACTATCTGCCTTTAAACATGACCTAGTTGTCAGGATAGATAGCCACAAATTTACTCTGGCTTGAGTAATATCACCCTCTTGGAGAAAGGAGGTGCAACATCAGGGAGAGTACAGGCCTAAATAGTCATAAGACTTACTGGCTCTGGAATATCTATGAAATCTGTGAATGCCCTATTTTCTTTTTTCTTTGTTTTTTCATTTAGTTTTACTATTTTAATCCTTTCTATTTCACTTCCTGACCTTCTTACTAGTCATTTTTTTATTTGCAATAACGCAATGTTTGTGGGCTTGTTTCATTTTTCTGCAGTTGTATAACTGTGGAGTCAGTGTATATAGGTAAGAGTGTGGGGAAAAGGCTCCCTACATGAGGTGCAGGGAGGCTTATCCCCTTGTAAAATGTTTTTGTAGGTTTCATTGAAGTAAAGCTTTCACCAGTTTGTTTACTCTGACTGTAGATCAAGTGAGCTCAGGCCTAAGGAAGTATAGCAGAAGGTTGCTTTTGTAGCATGACTCAGCCATTCTCCTGTTCATCATGCAAGCTACACAAAACACCAAGCCTGGTGTTAACAGTACCATGTACAATCATCATATTTAAACTTTTAAACATTATATACATAAGAAGTGCAAATATACCTAGCACTAACCCTCTTCACAGACCTGTGCCTGTTAGCTCTCAGCCCCAGGGCTGTCTAATTCCCCTTCAGAGGTTTGTGCATAAAAGAAATCAGTGAAGCTATAGGTCTCCTCCATCTTCAACAACTTACACTGATTGTTTCTGTGAATATTGGGCCTCTTCCAACCCAGTACAGCCCTGCTCTGTTCACCCTCACTAACGCTTGGGCTCAATCCGCTCCTCTACCCTACCCCCTTTCCCACACACCCCTAGGTCACTGTAACGTATACCTAAGCACCACACCCACCAGTAATTACCTCACCACCCACTTAACCTAACAACCTAATTGAATCTGAATACACCACACCCACTAACAAACTATACACTCCCAAATCAGTCAACTACTACATATCCACTTACACCACACACTTACATACTCACTGCACCACCCTCCATCAATACCCACGTATTAGCTATATCTCAACAACTCTCTCTCTGCATAAAAATAAAGATGCCCAAATCACAAAAGAACCTACTAATAACACTACTACTCTATACAACCATTATTCTCACCCTACTCCTTCTCTCCATCCTCTCTTCCTACCACTGCCAACTACAAGGCAACAAGCCATCTCCATGGCAGGCTACAACCATACCTTACCACAATCACTTAAAATGTTTTACAATCACACCAACCAATATTAATACCTGTAAGATACTCACATACAGTCATAACAAACTAACACCAATAACGAACCCACTCACCTCCCACAAACAAAACAAAATACTGCACAAATTAATTAAACTCTATTTACACCTTCTAGTCACACTGACCTGCTGTGGTGACATACACCCCAACCCCGGACCCACTCATACTATTACCGCTAACCCAAACTTAGTTAACCCTATCTACAACAGACCCACCTCATCCCTCCTTTTCCTAAACATAAACATAAGAAGTATACTAAACAAAATCCAGGACCTTCATGCCCTACTAGCCTTATATAAACCAGACATAGTCATATTAACAGAAACCTGCTTAAACCTGAACATAGCAATAATGAAATCATAGCCCCAAGCTATAATATAAGAAGAAAGGATAGGGTAGAAAAAAAAAGGTGGAGGGGTAGCTATCTTATTTCAAAACCATCTCACCCTGGAACAGTTTGACTGTGATACCCAAGAAGTTAAGGATATAGAACTGATCCTGGCAAAACTCAAACTAAACTCTCACAAACAAATAGCAATTGCAGGAGCCTACCTCCCTCCAGGCAATAACATCAATACAACAGAAAACCTACTTAATTGGACCTCAGACTCCCTTCCCCATGAAACAATAGTACTAGGGGACTTTAACATAGACTGGCTAAAATGCTCTAACCACAACCCCACTACCCACATCAACCTCCACAGATTCTCCCAAATAATATCCAACCCCACCAGAATTGACAAAGCAACTAAACGTCAATCCATCTTAGACTGGATTCTGTTATCCCATCCCTCCCTTGTACAACAGTCAGGGTTTCTCCCAGGCAGTCTAAGTGATCACCAGCCAACCTATCTGATTAGGAGTAGATCTAACCAACACATCTACTAGCCCATCCTTAGAATGATACGCAACAAAAAGAACTTCAAGGCCACTGACTTTAGTAGATCACTACAATGCTGCAACTGGACCCCCCTTAAACAACTACCCCTCAACGATGCTGTCCAATATTTTAATAACACCTTTCTAGATATCTTAAACTACCATGCACCCTCAAGAACAGTAAGGATAAAAAAACAACCATGCCCCATGGCTCACAAAGGAAACTAAAAGCACAATGAAAGAAAGGGATAAAAGCTGGATACCGTTTCAAAAAGATAAATCCCCTAAACTAAGGCAAAATTATCTAGAACTTCGCAATAAAGCTAAAAGACAGATTAAAGCTGACAAAACTAACTACTGTATAAACACTCAAAACAAATATGCACATAATCCACAAAAATGTTGGTCCGGCATAAATAAAATACTATACCCAGGAAAAGCCACCACCCCTACCCCTGTGCTCCCAAATAATGATACCAATATCCCCACACAATTCAACAATTTCTTCACAGAAACCATACTAAAACTAGCAAACGCCCAACCAAACACAAGCACACCAACACAACTACTCACCCCACGCCACAACAAGGAAACACAGACCACTACTACCTTCTCCCTACAACCAGTCCCAACCAAGACAATCTCAAAACTCCTTCAGCAACTTAAACCAACTACCCTGGCCGCTGACATATTACCTGCAGATTTCCTTCAGATATCTGCAGAAGCCATATCCTATCCTGTATCTATCCTCATAAACTGATCTCTATCTGAACATAAAGTACCCACCTTATGGAAAACCTCACATATCATTCCACTTCATAAAGGCGGCTCTTCCCTAGAACTGACCAATTACCTCCCAATTGCTATCCTATCCCCTCTATCCAAAATAATGGAAAGAGTTGTCCATTCCCAAATAATATATTACCTCAAAAAAAAAATCTACTATCCAAAACCCAACATGGCTTTAGACCCTCCCACAGCACCACTACTGCTCTCCTTTCCTATACCAACACAGTTAACAGCATAGGAACAAAGGCTTATTTGTATCTTCCATCTTCTTAGACCTATCAAAGGCTTTTGACATGGTGAACCATAATATGCTTCTCCAAACCTTGTCTAACCTTAACCTTTGCTCTGCCACAATAAGTTGGTTTCATAGTTACTTATCAGATTGACATCAAGCAGTACTATGGCAAGACAAATTGTCCACCCTACTGCCAGTTTCCATAGGAGTCCCTCAAGGATCTATCCTAGGCCCTCTACTATTCTCTCTTTTCACTAATGAGATCTCTTCAGCTCTACCCACTGCCTCAGTAGTGCAATACTCAGACGATACCACCATTACATGTGCCGCCCCAAACATTAAAGAACTACAAATCCTGACCCAATCAAACTTCACTCTAGCTGAAACATGGTTTGCCAATATCAAACTTATTCTAAATACCTACAAAACTAAACTGATTTTGTTCAATCCCTGAAGATCCCATCCCTCAAAAGAAACATTAACTATAAATTCTAAAAGTAATATTCAAATCACACCAACTCCTCACACAAAACTACTAGGTGTAGAAATCGATCACCAACTAAAATTTGATACCCATATAGCACAAACCATCAAAAAAGTGAACAAGTAACTAGGCCTACTCTATAGAAACAAACAATTCATGAACACACATACTAAAACTACTACTGCTAGAACCCACCTGCTATCCGTCCTACTATATGCCTCCCCCATATTAACCAATCTAAGTCAAAAAGACCTAAACAAAATGGAATCTTGTTACAACACGATTGCCAAATTTGCCACTGAAACCTCACATATGTCCCATCATTGTATATCTCTAAAACAGCTCAGTTGGCTAGATCTACCCAATGTATTACTACTAAATCAAATCTCAACAGCACAAAAGCTCTACCACCTACCAGATAAAATTCCAGCACTTCAGACCATTATTGAGCCTTACAGAACCACTAGAGAACTAAGATCTAGCAACCAAAATCTAATAAAAGTAATCAGACACAAAAATGAAGCAGGTAAATCACTATATGCCTGCACAATAGCCCATGCCTGAAATACACTTCCAAACCACATAACCGCCACAACCTCTCCAAAACAATTTAAACACCTTCTAAAAAAACACTGCTCTAATAATTGGCTATGCTCATGCTACTCCCCATGTTAATCTAGACCATGGCAAATCACTAAGATCCCCACCAATATATATTTCATCCTACAAAGCATTGTAAAGTTCCTTGTAGAATTAACCTCTACTGGCCATATGAATGAAGAATTCTTCCTTACAAAACTGAATCCTAATAAACAGTAACCTCCTAATCTAAGACTACCTATCTCTCAAATTGTATCCTAACAATTAAACAACCAACTCTAGAACTTTTTCCTAGTAAACACCTGCTCTTTTGATGCCCTCCCTACTAAAAAAAAATAAAAAAATGATTACTTTTTGTATGACTGCCTACGTATGACCTATTGTGTAGACTAAGAATCTAGCAATCATTTTTATATGACCTATGTATCATGTGATAATTAACTGTGTATGACTATTTGCTGCATAGAATCACAATGACAACGTGTAACTTTGACATTAATCTCTACTGATGCTTATTACATCTTTACCAAATGATTTAACCAACTTGAAAATTAACTAACTTGGAGCTTTTCTCCCCGTGCCTCTGCTGAAAATGGACCTGCGTCCAGTCGGACTCTCCCGGTTAACAAATGTAAAATAAAAAATAAAAAAATAAAATAAAATAATAAATAAATTATTTGCTAAAGGCAATGTAATTCTGTGTGAGCTAAGAAAAACATATGAATGTAAGACAGATTGGCTTGATATAAAAAAGGCCATAGCAGAATGAAGATAGTTGTTTTGACAAAAGTGTTATATGAAGACTGCTACATACCCTTTATCAGTAGCGAATGTGAGCCACATATAGGTTTTAGTGGAACTGGGCATCTCTTTTTCATTCTTATCCCTAACTTCATTCCCACCTACCCCATCATTACATTTATGCCACTCTAAACTCATATACAAAACAGATAAGTCAATTATAATAAAAACAAATACAGGAAATAAACAACAATATTCCATGTAACCACACCCATGCATTTTGATTTATTGAACTACTCCTTTTACCTTAAAATTCTACTCTGGCTCCTTTCTTTGCCATTTCCAGTGTTTTCTCTCTTGCTGTGTAGCCACTGAGTCTCAAGACTACACTCGTATAACCCAACTGCTTGATTGCACTTCATGAAAGTTGGCAACCGACCACATCTGCAAGTTATTTTTTTCAGTGATATGTCCTCCTTCACTCCTGTACCGGGGTCTCTGTCCTACAAATCCCACTTAATTAGTATAACTCCAAAGTTCTGCAGCCTCAAAGAAGAATGCAAACCCTTGCCCACTGCAAAACCAATTCATTAAACAGCTGTATTATATGACGTACCACTTCAGGTCATTTCTTTCTGTTATACTGACTTCATTTATTTTTTTTTTCAATGATCTGTGCTTTTGCATTTTAGGATTCAGAAATTTTTCATATGCACTCTCCCTCAGTGCCTTCTTTTTATTGCATTTCTGCCACATATTGCTTGTCATCCTTGACCTTAATAAGCCGCAACTATATACCCCCTAACTCTGCTACCATTTAGCCACTTGCTACTCCTCAACCATTTCAGCAAGTGTGGAACAGTTTCACAGGAACCTGTACTTGCTTCTGCTACTCTATCCCTACAGGTCTACTAAGGAATAACAGACTTCAATGCATAAAAATGAATATTGTCTATTTTATATTTAGCATGTTTTAATGTTATACTTATTTAGGGAATTTCTTTACCTGCATTTTCTTATCTAATGCACCCCTCATAATATTAGATGTACTGAACAAAATATTTCACTGAGTATCATCTGGCTTTTAACAGTTACACGTGGTTTGCCTGGGTTCAGTATTCATACATATACTGGCTAACAGTTATTATCTCTACCTGTTTCTAATATTTCTAAATATATACAACAGATAGACATTGCATAGTCTGTTGTTTTTGTAAAGTATCACAAAAAGTTGTTTTGCAACTACACCACTCCCTATAGAGTTTTTCTTCCTGTGAGTGATCCCTGCAAATGACCTCCCTGCAGTGGGATATTATCATCCAAAATACAGTAAGTTGCAACTTGTATTGATCCACTTGAACCTATTGACAAACACAACACTAGAACTAATAAACAAACCAAAAATCTACAGTGAAAAATAAACACAAAAATGGAATTAAATGTACATATCCATATAAAAAAGTCTCTGTTAACAGGGGTGGGGTGGGGAAGTATTCTGCAATACTTTTAGCCAATTTGTAATATAAGCTGTTCTGAGGTCTAACATTCCTATCCCCCACAATTATTACAATCACTCTAGTTAGAAAAGACTGTTCAACAAAGCAGACCATCCCGGTAAGCATACCAATATCTCCATCTAGTTAATCTTTCTAGAAATGCAGACTTTAAAGTCCAACTTCTGCCCTAAATCCACTACCATCCCCACACAACATTACACAACCTATCCTAGAAGTACACAGTCAAATATAAACTACCATACTAACACACACAAATGTACTAATTTATTTATTTATTGGCATTTGTTTACCGGAAAAGTCCACTGGGTCAAGATAGCCCATTTTCCGTGGAGGCCCGGGGACAAAAGCTCCAATGGAAGAAAATAATTACATAAGGAATTAGATAAAATTGCAAGAAAGAACAAAAATATATACAAAATTCAAATATTTTCATAGGGATTATATAACATGACTTCTACTTTTTAAAGAATAATCCATTGTACCATCATTTGGTAAACCACCACATTTGTTCAAGCTATTCATGTATACCTGAATTCAAACAAGGTGTGGTAAAAAGCAACAGCACCAGACCTTATCATTTGGTAGATTCATACTTTTGAAAAATATAGGTAATTATGAGGCTTGCTGTCCAGGAGACCTTTAAGGATCTTAGCCTAAATTCCCAATTGCTCCTAAGCATTGTCTGGTTAAGTGACTTCCTCAAGGTCACGCAGCAGGCAAATGAAGGGGAAAGATTCAAATTCTGTACTCTCAGTACAGGAAGCAGCTAACTAACAAGGCAAAGCTTTAGTTCTCAGTGCTAACTGCCAGACAGTTACGCTGGTTTAGAATTCCATTGCTCTTCAGCCGACGTGAGGTTAACCATCTTAACCAACTACATCCCTTCAGAGGAAATGAGATCTTGCTTTATCAGCTTCTTGGGTGAAGCACTTCCCATATTATTGACGATCATGTGTGCAATAATGAGTAAGTGTTTTTATAGCAATAACCATTAATGTAAAACGTCATTAAAGTTAATGTCTGATTACCTGCTAACACTGATTTTATGTATTTGTAAATATGAAATAATCAAGTTGTGTCTGCTGTGGTGAGATAATTAAGCAAAGGTAACTGCACAGTGCATTTTAAAAATCAAGGAGATCCAGAAAATGTGTCTTATTGACAATTCAAATAAAAAAGCAACGAGCAGTAAGTGAAAACAGGGCCCATTCAACACAAAACATCATATCCACTGAAGCTGGCAAAAAGGTTTTGCTAGTACATTATTGTTTACTGTAGAGCACTATGCAGAATGAGACCAGCAAGGGCTGTTACTTGAATATAAATATAAGATAATTCCTACTGGACATGCATTTTAAGTTCTTTTAAAAATGTTGCATGGGATAGCTAATATGAATTCTGAGACAGAGAGACAAAGAGAGAGAAAGAGAAAGCTTGGGCATTAAATGTCCAAAGATTGAAGACCTCAATGAAGTCTTATTAAGTGATGCATTTATTGGAAGGTAACCCAGATCTGGTGTGCCTTTATTGATAAAGAAGAGTAAACAGATGACTGATAGAGATGGTGAGTGAGAGAGAGAGAGATGGACAGATTAACAGAGATAACATGACTTAAAACCTGCTATTTTGAATGCAAAAAGGCATTCAAAGCTACAGTCAGCAAGTTTCCAAATAAGTATTTTTAAAGAGATAAAGCTTCCTGCAGCCTTATGTATAGAGCAATGCCCCATATCTTTCAAATTAACCTCGTTACTAGGAACATTCCTCATTTTAGGTCTTAAAAAGTCCAAGTTCACAGTTTCAAACTGAAGTGGTCTGTTACACATCCAGTGTTAAGAATTTTTCAACCAATATCCATAGTATACAGTACTAAATCATATTAATACATCAAAAGAATATTTTATAAGTATAAAGTTGCAGATTTTAACCATCCTGTGAGCTTCTTAGTTGAAATTGTTAGTAAGCTGTTAGTAAGTGTTCCAGAGCTCTCTCATTTGTTCCACATTATGAGAGGTAGTTTTCCTCATTTTGAAGAAGGAAGGTTGAGAGCTTCTCAACGTCCCACTGCCCTACTATTATTAACAATTTTGAGTTTGTTGCAGTTAAGGTAAGAAGAATCGTCCATTGTAGTGACCTCTGTCAACAAGTTTGCGATGTAGCTATTCTTACTCATGTGGCCATCATACCACTTGCATATTCTGATACAGGATAGTAGGCAGCAGAGTCTAATGACAGCAGGGAGTGACAGATTAATCTCTAATGGAGTTTGTTTCTGTAGGATTAGGTACAGGTAAGGCATACATTTATACAGTATTGCAAGTTGAATGCCATATAAATAACAATGGACATACCTCTCAGCTTCTTGGTGCAGGACCTCTGGACAAAGCCTGACAAAATGGGAGACAAAGGCACAAAAATTAGCAACAGATTTTAGATATTGCTCTAATACACTTAGAAAGTTGGTAGAGTAATGGGGTTTGTGTTAGCATACTTTTTCTGAAGGGAAGTCTGAAAATCAAAAGTATGTAATTATTTAGTGACTTCAATCCTTGGATCATAAAGTATGAGCAAAAATCTGGACATTCTGTGAAAAAATGGACAGCTGAGAGGTATGCAAAGGCATAACACCGAAATGTCAGGCAGACATTAAGTGAAGGAGCAGAGAAAGACAGGTTATAGTAATACAGTTGTCAGACTTGGGGTTTTTTTTTTTTTGTAGAAAAATACTATCTCATGTAAAGTTAGGTATGTAAATGGAATTCTATAAGCTGAATATAATTTGGTGTTGACTGTTTTTTTGTACAAAATGTGTGCTCTTGCTGTAACATTTTATGGGTGTATTAATCAAAGTTTTTTGGAAAGGTTGCTCACTTTGCATTTAGAATAACATTCATAATTTTAGATCAGCTGAATACAGACATTCAAGTCAAATTGTACTTCAGATACACATCACATAATATTTTATGGAATTTATTTAAACTGAGTAATACCAACACTGGCAGTGTGACTAAAAACTATTCAAACTAAATCATAGAAAGGAGGCTTAAGAGTCTTTCTGCTGTCATTGATATGAAAAATGGGGATCCACTAAAAAATTAAATTTATTGTTTCCACCCTGTCCCTTGGTCTTACCTGGTGGCTTTCTTTCCTTCACTCCCTTGACCCGTATGTTTCTTTCTTTGGGTGGGAACCAGGCGCCTTCCAGTCCATTTGTTCGCTGCTTGGAGGGCCTCATCAGTGTGTTCATTCCATGGAGAGGTGACAGTAGGGAGGAGGCCAGACTGCCAGTCCAAGTGGACCATCCTCTCAACTCCTGGTCTCCTGACTCCTGTGACAGCTCTGTTGATCTCTACTGTGTGCTTCCAACTGTGGGAAGTATGCATGGCTCCAAACACATCTTCCTCTGTCTTAGTACAATGTTTTATTGGGCAGCAAGTGCACAGCATTGTAAGCCGGCAATTGCCACTCAACTCCATCCTATCTAGCCCTTGCCCTTCCACACCCATGCCACTAATTGGTTCACAGTCAGGATTTTAGTTCTCTACACCATAGAAAATGGCCACTAGATAATCAACTAATATGATTTCTTCATAAAGGTAACACCATTAGGAAGTGCAAGACCTGTCAGAGGTTTGCAATGGCAAACATTATGCAAAATAAGGAAATGTGCAATAAATGTTGACATGTACTATTTGTTAATTTCTTTATTTCAATGAGATTACTGGGTAATGTATGGCTAAAAAGACTGAATTAAGTGACAAACTGTGAGTAACACTCCTACAGTTTAAGAAATTAATAATCAAGCTCAAAACATCAACAGTGCAGCTAAATAAACCATAGCAGAATTCCTGGCAATGATAATCCCCCATTCATGTGATTATGCACAGTGTAAAAGAACACATCACCAGTACTTTTAAAAATGTGTAAACCTGTTCCACAGCAAAGTAGTACAAGAGAGCTGACTGATCCAGCTGTGAAGTCTGCTTTTATCTGTCCTGGTATAAAGAGGTTTGGATTATGTGATTCTGATCAATAGAAACTAACCATCTCAAAAGCAATAATAAAGGTATAAGACAGGGTCATACTAAGAATCTGAGATTCATTTGACTGAATAAAATTCAACCCACCAGCCAAACCAAACATGTTTAATATTCCACAATATTCCTATTCACTGCTCTCTACTTCTCACCCTCCAAATGAAAAAAGTCCTAAAGGAAGAGCCACTTACTATGAGTGACTCACTGGTTAAAGTGATAAGATAAATACTTATGAAGAATGATTATTGGCATGTAAAGTTTTCTGTTTTCCAGGGATTAATCCTGTGTATGAGGCATATTATCGAGGGTTTAGAAAACACAGCTGCAAGATGTGTAGTCACAGTAATGGTGGCCAACAATATACACCAAAACACTAGTCAGGGACACTGACTTTCAGCAAAATGCAGGAAATTTTTTAAGTGTACATCTCTGTCTTAAAAATTCTACCCCAACGCAGATACAAATGAATAACTAACTCAGGAGACATTTTGGGGAATATAATTTCTTTTGTTAAGATATCCGGGCATTTTTCCATAATAAGACATACACACATATATCCAATATATATATCCAATGGATGGTATTCTTCTTAATCCCACAGGGTAAAACATTTAGTTTAGCAAATTAAATCCCACAGGGTAAAACATTTAGTTTAGCAAATTAGGAACTCTACACCCTTTGTTTTTTGGCAATGCCTCAGAACCAGAAAAAAATATATATCCTGATTATATTCACTCCAGTTATGGAGTATTAATTGGAAATTGGAGGAACAAGATATTAATTTCAGGAAAGGGATTTCTGGTCACGGATTAGTCACAGAAACCTGAGCAAAAGTTCTGAAATGGGATCTAGTCTTATGGGGGATTCTACTTATATTAGCAACAGAAATTATGTACCTAAAGGAAAGGGATTAGTAATTTATGCTAAACAGTCCCTGGATAAACTAGATTCTTTTATTGTAGAATGATAAATGCATACATATAAGTGCTTTAATGACAGAGAGACATAAATCCCTGGCTTTAATCCAGGTGACCCAAGTTCAATTAGTCTGTTTCGTTACCTGGTGGAGTCGGCATGGTGGAGGGCAGGAGTGATGACTCATGGCATGCTCTTCTTTTTTTTAAACAACTTTATTAAATTCTTATGTTGTAGACAGTGACATAAGTATACATACAATAACAGAAAATAAAACAAACCATAGTAAACATTTTTCATTTTCATCCATTAAACATATATGTTTTCTTTTTAGCAAATATGATTTACTCCAACATTACATAAATTGCTCAAGTCCTGCCTTTCCTTAAATCTCACTTCTCCTGAACACTATTCTGCATGTATGGTTTACACAAATTCCATTTTTATGAAGTCTGCTCCTTCCCTCTTCTAAGAACTCCATCTCTAATTATTTTGTCTCTTTTACAATATTCAGTACTTCAGTTGCAGTTGGTTTAGATTTTGTTTGACAGTTTCTAGTAATTGCTGATTTGACAATCAATAGCATTAAACTTAATAAGGCCTTACCATATATGGTCAATTCAGATCCTATATCCTAGCTCAAAGAATAATTGTGTTATTACAGGAGGAAGGGATACTCTCTCTGAATTTAAAATACTATGATGGACAACCTTAGCAAATCCAATTCTTACACTAGAGTGAACATCCTGTTTGTGATATTTTGCGAAGTTGTGGACTAAGGCCAAGTGGCTGTTTCAAGAATGGCTTTAGAATCCCCCTTGCATGAAAACCCTGAAGTAGCTACATCGCTGGTAGAGTTTGCTATGATTTGTTTAACAGAAGAGAATTGTACTACAGATCAATTTGTAAATGGTTTGTTTAAGCACTAGTAAGTCCATTTTCTTTTTGCAAAAGGCACAGATAAGTGTTCAAATTTTCTCAGGTTTTTAGTAGGTTTCTAAATAAAGCTTGACATCTAAAGAATGAATAATTCTTTCTCTCTTGTTTAGAAAGAAAGCAAATAGTTGGACAGATGTATTATGTGTAAATTAAGAAACCACTTTAGGCATGAACGAAGGACTTGTTAGATGACTCCTTATGAAAAGCCAGAAAGAAGGAATGTACAAAAATGGGCTGTAACTCAGAACTTCTACTAGGACAAAAATATTAAGAATTAGCAACTGGCTCAAAAGAAGAGACAGTTAGCTTTTCCAATGCATAATTCAAATCCCAAGAATGAGCAACTCTCTTTCTTGGTTTATTGTGAAAAAAAAACCTTGAGAAAGAGTGTGACCTGATTACAGCTGGATAAAGGAGGATCCAGAGGCAAATAAGCAGAAGTAGTTAAAAGATGCACCTTGACAGACCTGTAGGATAGGCCAGACAAGCAACTCACAGAGATATCGATGGAACACGGGTGCCCCTTCTGTAGTGGGCTCCTGTCCTCTGTTTTGACACCAGATAAAAATCCTTCTTGAATCAAATGTAGAAAACTTGCTGGTGTTTGATTTCCTAGTCTTTCTAAACATCTTTAGCACATCCTGAAAGAACTGGTGCCCGAAAGGAATTAAAATCCTATCATTCATGCTGTGAAGAACTGGTGCCTGAAAGGAATTAAAATCCTATCATTCATACTGTGATCTTCCAGGTCTGTGCATTGGGGTATATCAGTTACCCCTTGTCTTGAGTAACTAGATTCATCAATTGAGGATGTGTCTGGTAACAACCCATGACCAAATACTTGAGAAGACAGAATCAGTGATGGCTTGGCCCAAATGGGGTCAGCAACAGTATCCTTGGATTGCCCTTTCTTATCTTGAAAATAAGAAAAAAATAGTGGAAAGGTGTTACCTCTTCCAGGTTAGTCAGAAGACATCATCATTGTTTCTTTGCAGGGAGCTTTGGAACAAAACAGACTCAGTTGAACTCTGAACCGAGAGATAAGATAGAGGAAGATCTCTCTTTTTAACATCCACTCATGTCAGTCTGTACTGGACCTGCTTAGAGAATCTGCAACTGTATTCAGATGAGTGGGTATTTAAACCACTTGTAGAAAGAGATTATGTTGATTTGCTACATCCCAAACTGTCATTGCAGGTCCACGGGGGGGGGGGGGGTAAGACTTTTATCCCACCTTGTTTGTTTATATACAACATAGCTGTGGTAGTGTCTGTTACTACTTGGAGAGTACTTGGTATCCATAGCTTTGAGACCTTTGATCAGAACATAATTTCTTTGATACCAATATGACTTTGTGCAAACAGCTTTAGGTTTCTTGACAGCAAGCTCCTCTTACAAAGTCTGAGGCATCTGTCACACTGGCAGATGTTGTTCAGAGGAGAACCTCTGTCTGGAGTCTACTTGTTAGGCCCACCAGAGTAAGTCCTGAACCAAACAAGGAATGATTGGAATTTATTGACTTACAGAATTCTGGTGCAGGGGTCATAGTGACCTGTGATACCACTGGAATTTCGTGGTATAAAGTCTGGTGTGAGGAATCGTAAGAATATTTGAAGCCAGGAACCACAGGACTTTTAGAAATGTACTTGCTAATGCAGACTTCTGTTTTGCTAGATTCAGAAAGTAGCTTTTGTATGCTACTGTTTTGTCTGGAGGGAATGTTTGCAATGTGGTATTCACTAGGCAACCTAAAAAGATCACTCTGAATGAGGGAAGTAGAGAAGATTTCTTTAGACTGAGGAAGAATCCTTGATTTTGGAGAAGTTCATGGGGAACTCCAAGGCCTTTAGTACCACTGAAGTGGAAGAAGAATGAATCAAACAATGATCCAAGTAAGGATATATGTGAATTCTTTAGTACCTGCAAAAGGCTATAGCTCAGGCCAGGTACTTTGTAAATACCCAAAAGGCAAAGAAATAAACTGATAATGTGAGGCAAAGATACGGAATCTTAAAATATTTTGTCTAACTCTTGTGGATAGGAATTGCACAAGTAAGCATCTTTTAAACCAATAGTAACCAAAAGACCATGTGGGTGCAAGAGAGGAAGCAAGGAAGCCTCAAAAGGTGTTGAGTCTGGATAGAGCTAGAAGTGGCTTCCAGCCAGCTTCTTTCCTGGGGACTGCACATAATTGTTAATAAAGTCTTTTCCCCTGTAAGTCTGGAAGCACTTCTTCCATTACTCCTAATAGGAGAAGCCTTGAAACAATAGAGGGCAACAGATGTGCCTGATCTTTGAGAATCTGAGGAATACTGACAGGGTTGGATTGTATTTCAAATGAAGCTTATAATCTATTCTTATGATGATCAACACTCAGGAAACTGAAGTGATTATTTACCATAATGGGAGAGAACAAAAAAGTTTGCTAGCAATTCTGGGGGAAAGGGGGATTAGCCAGGGAAGGAAAGAGTAAGGGGATGAGGTAGGGATGGAGAAGTATAGTCAGAGTGAATCTCAATTTTTGCTGGATCCCTGGAATCCATTCTGTTTGGTTTTACTGTCCCCTAGCCCCTGGCCTTTGGCTGTTTTTTGTTGTTTAGATCTGGACTTCTTTCTAAAGAAAAGACCATGCTATGCAGTGTAATTTCTGTCATATCTATGTACTGGAGAAAACAAGAGTTGTTTTACTCTTTCCATCACTTTATTTGCATCACATCTGAAGTACTTGCCTATCTACTTCCTCACATGCAGAAATATATACAAGTTGTTTTAAAGGGTATCAAATCCCTTTCCTTGAAGGGACCTCATTTGGATTGTCTTCCTTGGTAAATGTTAGCCCCACTGGGACCCTCTTCAGATCCAAAGGTTACGAACAAAAAATGAGTAAAAAGGTCACACAGAAAAAAACAATCAGTAAAAAAAGAAAAGAAAAATCTAGCAAGGTTAGACTTTCCACTGTGCGATTCCTTAAGTCTCTTGTATTAGAGACAACATGGAATCTATGCAAATGACCCTTTAATGGCACCTGGTGTTTTAGCTATATGGCAATTCTGAATGTCCATGACATTTTTTTTCTTTTTAAGTCTGTTTATGGACAAATTCAGGCAGGGTTTGTCTTTATTGGCCTGAGATTGTCCATAAATAGACTTAAAAATAAAAAAGTCATGGACATTCAGAACTGCCATATAGCTGAAACACCTGATGTCCTTAAAGGGTCATTTGCATATGTCCCATGTTCCCTCTAATACAAGACGTTTAAGAAATCACACATTAGAAAGTCTAGCCTTGCTAGAGGTTATGAATTACTCACTAGCAGGGTACTGGGCCTTAAATAGGTCTATCTGCAGCTGTCCCTAGTTAACCTTTACCTACATGACTATCTCTGAGCTAGCAAGTTTAAAGGTAATAACAACTACTATACCACAACACGTAAATGCATACATACATATACATACACACACATGTGTGTGTCTGTGTAAATGCAGTATAACTGTATTTCTCTGTTTACCTATATATGTATCTAAATGCTAACAATGAACACAGATGAACAGTGTGAAAAAAAAACATGTATTTGGTAAAAAATATAGCTAGTTTTGGTACTTGCGTATTATCTCAACCACATTTGGAACTGCAGAAACGGCTTGCTTTCTAGCTGTTCTATGACTGAAAAATGTGGTCACCCTGTTTTGGGAACTGGTATGTGTCAATGAAGTGTCAGTAACTCCCAAGAAAGCAGATGAGGAAATGAAAAGAACAGAAACCAAGCCACTTCTGCAGTTCCGAATGTGATTGGCCAGAAAACGTATGTTCAATCCTGTCTGCATCGCATCAAAACAAAAAAAACAGTGACATGTACTTCTTGCACTTTAATCCATTAACTGAGAGAATCAAGTTCCATTACTTTCCTAAACTGCATCACAATTTCACAGCGTACTCTCACTTCTAGCATTTTACTCCTTTGTCCCTAATTCCTCTACCTGTGTGTTTACCAAATCTCAGGCAAATGTGCTAAGTAACGTCACAAAACACGACGACTCCTTCCTCAATAACATAAATAACGGATTGGGAGAATATCTTTCAAAGAGTTTGCAAAACAGTGAACCCAATTACACTTGGGAAATGGACCCCTAAGTACCAGGAGGACCAAAGCATTAAAAATAACCCAGCGCAGCATGTGCTGGGCACATTGGCTGCGAAGTGACCCAAAGCAGCAAGAATAAAACAGCTGGAAAGAGAAAAAACAGCACAAGACTACCTGTAATCTGTACTTCCTACAGCTAAAATGAAGGCTGCAGCCCAAGTCTGGCAAAGTTAAAACAGATTTCATTATCGAAAGCCTCAAGGAGGGTGCTGAAGGTTAAGTACTGTAGGCATCGGTCTCGGACTGTTTATAACTTGCCTTTAATGTGGCTGTTTAGATTCTCTTCTCTTTTCCAGGAAAAGGGAACGTTCTGCTCAGCTTTTAGGAAAGAGTTAAAAGGGAAAGCCATCCTGGCAGCAAGGAAGAAGGAAGGGTACTTCAATCATGCATTCTCACAATCACTTTATTTATTTTATTGAGAGAGGAGTCGATAACATAAATAATGTGACTGCGAGAATGCGTAGTTGCGATAATACGCAAGTACCCTAGTTTTTTTTATTTATCTGTATTCAGTGCACTCATTAAGCATTTATCAAAATTTTATAAGTCACCAAACATTTCACAATTTCAGCTAGTCAACAGGAAATGGAAAATACAGATACTGACAAAATAAACTAAAAGGCTATAAACTATAAAACTAACAAATCCAGAGAGAACCCTCACTTCACAAATGAAATAACATGAAAATCACCTGACAAAAACTACTTCAGGACTACAGCAGTAAATACCAACAAGACATATTATCTTAAAAAAGAAATGTAATGCATGTAAAGGCTTTTTGAGTAAACAACGTATGCAATTACCAGACCTCAATGGAATGAATAGAAAAGAGCAATCAAAACTAAAAATGAAAAAAATATAAATGGAATATGTAGGAGGTAGTCTGATAGATAAATACAATATCGTGTACTGCAGAATAAGGTATGTAATTCTAAATAAAATTAGATAAATTAGCTGGTATAAAACAATACAACAAAGGACAAATACGTGGTGGTGTATCATATTTTTGCATTTATAAGCTACTAATGGGTATCATTTTGAAACACAGAGTTAAAACTTTGGGCTGCAAACAAATGTCAGTTCTGGGTCTCCTTTCCCTTGTCTTTACTTACACATTGCATGACTTAGCAAATAAACTGAATAAACTTGTAGTCTAAGGTCACTCCATAAAGAAAGACTTGGGCATACTGGATCTTGCCTTGTTAGTAAATTAATAAAAATGGGGTCTAGACCACTGAGATATACAGCAATATAACAGAAATCAACATATTTAACCTTGGGGTACTTGACTGTACTTCATTGCCTGAAATGGGCCTTGGTAAGTAATTCATACAGTACTGTTTCTCTTCAGGAGAATTTTATTTTATTTTATTTATAGCTTTTGCTAGTGTCATCTTATAAAATGTAATTTCAAGGTTTCTAGGTTTTACAAGTCAGAGAAAATGAGACAGATGCTTATCTAGAGAAAAATAAGGCAGAGCATCCTTAGAGCACAGGAATTACATGCCACGTGTAAAAAATGAAAAGTAATGTTACTTATCAGATCCATTCTACTGCTGAACCCAGTGTGGATGTAATAAGCTGTAAAATTCTTTTGACAGATGGCCTCAAGGCCAGATGGAACTTGAAGAAAAACAGAGTAAAAGTAGTACTTTTGCACAAAAGATTTCTAATTTTAATGATCAGTTTAACATGTTCAAGATAAATGCTGATAATATTATGTCATTTGTTTCATTTTAAAACAACGTAAAAAACAAAATGAAAATAAAATGACCAATGATCTAAAGGGTAATACTGTGCTATTTAAAAAGTCTTTAGTAGAACCACATTAAAAACATTAAGCGCTTTCATCGCATACTGGACTTCATCAAAATGTATACACGGAACAAATAAATCACTAATTCAATACTTGTACAAGCAGTCCTATTAGCCATAAAAAACTTGAACATTCAAAAATAAATAATAAAGATATAAAAGTACAAGTATATTGTGTAAAAGTTAGAATAATTAAATGTCAGTACCTAAGACAAATCCTGTTCTCAAATGTTTTACACGTTAGAATGGTTAGGCAAATACATTAAAATATAAGGAAGACTAAAGGTACAAACAGACCCTATAGAGACCATAGATATCATTCACACCATTGCCATTAGTGGAGTCTAACTTTAATTGCCACCTAAGCAATTTCCATTCAAGCACATCTTTCCTTGGGCCCCCTAGGAATATTCTCAATGCTGTCTAGAATATAAAACAAAATAGTGGCCAATGTTGTCCTTGCCATGTCTATACAATTATTATTAGAATTTTTCTTACCAATGTTGTATAGGTGTTGGTAAATTCTCATTTTTTAAGATTTTTCTATTTTTCCTTTGTAGAAACCTGGGCAGGACTGACATTGGGCCAGATACACAACCCTGGAACTATAGCAATAATATCTCTCTGCTTTAAAAATCTTTTCCATAGTGTGCTAAATCAAACACCAACCCGTCCAAAATGTGCCTGCACTGGTTTCACCAGCCACATTTTTTCATCTGCCCAGATTCATGTCCCAAACACACTCTTTCAATCAAGGTTTTAAAGGAAATATCTTTTCTGTACACAAATAGGGGAGAAGGACCTAAAATATCAAATTGTTTACCCCGTTTTAAACTCATTCCAATTTTTCTGGAGTACAGTATTGATGCCCCTGACATCCAAGTTATAAGTTAGGACCATAGCCCAACTATACAGCCTTGTTACCGAGGGCATTGTCATGACTTGGACACAATGCCCCCCTCCCTTAGATGGGGATGAACACTGATTGTTCTCATTAAGAAGTCACTTACCTCATAATACCTTGAACGAAACTGAAAAGGCAACCCCATCACATAAACATTAATTATAATTTTGAAGTTTCCTGCAAGAAAACTTCATGTTGTGAAACCATGCCTGCAAGTCTCACCATCTGACCTTTAACTATAGATCTTTTTTGATGTGCAGGATGCCACCTTCTAAAGTGCAGTATTGAGTTTGTATATGTGGGCTTTCTGTAAATGGTGGACTTAAACCTATGCTGGGGACTATTTTTGGAGATAGTAACATCAAATAATTGAATCAAAAGAAGTACTGATGGTAAACCTCAAAAAGAAGTATTGTTCAAGTAATAAAAAAATTCCTCAAGATCCTCCATACTACCCTTCCAAAAGGTAAGAATATCATGAAGGTAGCATCTGTAAAGAGAGCAATGCTCAAAGAAAGGTTAAGCCAGAACATATTTAAATTTCCACTCAGCCATGACAAGGTTGGCAAAGGTTGGGGTGCATGCAGCCCCCATAGCCACACCTGTACTTTGCTTAAACAGTTGCCTTTCAAAATGTATAGAATTGTTTTTAAGCACAACGTCCATCAGGTCAGTCTAAAGCATTACTCCTACACAAACATAGAACCACTCCAGACAAATGTTATGGAGAATGACTGAGAACAAGTTAACATCAATGGTGGCAAAAATAAATCTTCTACAGTTCACCAATCCTTACTAACCTTCAGTCTTCTCTACTCACCAAACTCAATGCTACCTATAATAAAGTTGCCAGATTTTCTGCTAATTTGCCACCTAAATCTCACCACTGTCAGGCCCTTAGGTCTCTCAACTGGCTTGAGTTTCCAAACCACCTCAGATCTACCCAGCCACTCATCATCCACTCCATCATCAATAAACCCTCATCCTGCCCAATTATTTCCTCTGTAGTCTCACTCTATAAACCATCCCATCCCCTTAGGAGGTCTGATCAATGTTTATTACTAATCTACAAACCAGCAAAATTTGCAGGTCAGAGACTATACAGTTACTCACCCACCATAAGTTCATAGTTTGGTACTAGGCTATCGGCCCTAGGGCCTATACATGCCTAGTCATAACAATTCCCTGGATATTTCTTCCCACAATATTTACTTCTTTGGACCCCTGTCTAGCAGGGTGACTGACGTGATCCCCGGGGTGAATTTCCTATCTCCCATCCAATCGTCAAGGTTCGTTTTGAAGAGGGCCAAGGAGGCGTTCTGCTTGACATGTATGGCCAGTCTGTTCCAGAGTATGGGGAGTCTCTGGGTCAGGGACCTGTCCCTCCAGCATGTTTTGTTCATTGTGATGACAAGGTTTAGATCTCTGGAGCGTGTGGCTTTGAGGGATTGGAATTTCTTTAAGTGCAGCATGTCCAACAGCTCAGGGTTTGGCATGGCCTTGTATGTTAAGCAGAGATCACCTCTGAGTAGACAATATGCCACACAGTATAGCTGGAGTGTTTTTAGACAATCAGCATAAAGCATCTGCTTTAGGCCTGTGATTCTTTTAGTGAGGTATTTCTCCGGCCTTTCCAGCTGTTGCAGATGTCTTGTGAGGTACATACCAAACGGGGCATTGTACTCTGTAATGGGTCTAATGAGGGATTGAGTATAGTGAGAGAATGACCTCCTTTTTTCTGGATGAAAAGCCCTTAGTGATGAGGTGTGCCACATAGAAGGATTTCCTGACTGTTGTGGTTATCGAAGGTGAGACCACTGTCCACCTGTGTCCCTGAGTCTCTCGTCACACTTTCAGTGTTTAGTGTACTGCCACCTAGGTGGTAATTCATGGGTACATGATTTTTCCCAAAGGGGATAACTATACATTTCTTGGCATTAAGCTTGAGCCCATAGCTCTGGCAGCAAGCATCTGTTTCTGTAAGGCCCTTTGGAACAAACTTCCTTTGGCCCTTAGAAGCATACCATAGTCATACAAATTTAAGAAATCCCTCAAACATTACCTAAACTACAAAAAAAAAAAAAAACAATACAAATAAAATGAACTGACCACGGCTGATGGAAAACAATAAATAAGTTTAATGAACAAAAGTAAGCGCATTCACGATATAGAACAAATCGCTTCTTCAGACTCTACATTACAAAAAAAAAAGATATCTTAATTTATACTTTAAAATAGCCAGAGAGACTTCTCAATATTGACATCACCAATTAATACTTTTAAAACAGCAATATCAAACCATAAAAAGCATATAGAAATCCTTGAAAATAAGTTGTTGATATAAATACATATGTGCAATTCACTGTGTAAAAAATATTCAAGTTTCTATGAAAATATATTTTAAACATATTTACTATTATTACCTTAGTTAATGCTTTAGGGATCTTGCTCTCAGGAAGGGTTTGACTGATACTGCACTGATCAAACCTGGGAATCTATCTGCCTGCAGCAGTAAAATCCATTTCTGTTCTTTTTCTTCTACATTATTACTAATATCTCCTCTCCGAATATTACCTAAACTACACCTGGACATGTCCCTGTAACGTATCTCCCCAACTCCATTCCTTATTCTATTAATCACCCCTCCCTTATTTTCCACCTCTTCTCCCTAATCCCCATTTCTGTTCTACTTCACAACATCCTCTCCAACATAACCATTTTTTACTAATATTGTCTGACTCTCCTCTGCCTTCCTCACTTATCAACTATGGTCTTCTCTACTACTTACAAAATTAAAATCTATTATTAATTCTACCTCTATAGTACTCTGTCAGTATCCACTCCCACTAACACCCCCTCCCTAGACTCTCTGCTGCCTTCCTCACTTGTCAATTCTGGACTTCTGCTGTACTACTTGAAACTAAACTCTATTATCAATTCTACCTCTACTGTACTCTCTCAACACCCACTTCCACTAACACCTTACCCCCTTCTACTACAAACTGGCTGACCTGACCACTGTCAACCACCTCTCAAGGTTATGTCACTTTTATATCCACCTGTGTTAACCACAATTTGTATACAATGTCTTCTTTGCCTTCATGTTTTGTTAATGCATTTGTAGAGAATCTTATTATATAATACATTTACTGCAAAATGTATTATTATATAATTTTACTTTGGAGTTTTTCTCCCTGGGCCTCCACTGAAAAAGGGCTTCAACACAGTCAGACTATCTAAATCAACAAATGTCAAATAAATAAGTTCAGAAATTGTACTGAGAAAGTCCCAGGAGCTCTTGTAAAGATGGGGGACCCCCTCCACAACACACTTCAAAGGACAGTCAATAAACCGAGCCAAGGGGAATATTTTAGATGATTCTGCATTGACAATAGGTCATTGGGGTGGGTCTATCAGGTAGTTGAGGACCTTCGGTATCCCAAAGATCGCTGGAGTTCTAGGACTGGCCACAGTAAGAAAGTCACACTCACACTGTGAAATGACATCCTGTGTTAAACACGTATTCAAAAAACCCTCAGTTTTATAGTACACTATGCTCCTTTCATTTATGGAAACCTCCTCACAGGTGTCACAAAACAGGATGTCAAATATTTTATTCACATAATCGTTTGATTTCATGACCACTAGCTCGCTCCCTTTGTCAGGTTACAGCAGTTTTATTTGCCTATTGTTTATAACATATCTGTAAAATGCCAGTTCACAATCTGTCATATTCAAGCACTTGACCATTGACTTCCATTTCAACACCTGCCTGATGTTAAATTTACAAATTTTCTCAAACAACAGAATAAAACGGTGTAGAGGGGGATTTAATGTGCTTGGTTTGGAGCAGGCTTCTGAAAAATGTACATACCTAATGCCGTTCTCTGTAAAATATAAACTAAAATTTAATTTGCATGTAAAGAGTTTCATACCCACCAAAATGTCTTCAATCCAGGCTCTGTGAGTGGGTAGAAATGTTAGACCCTTTTCAAAAAGTTGAGCCCAGTCTTGATTAACCTGAAAATCACTGTAATTGAACACATGTAAATCTCTACTTTCATTGCAAACAATCAACTGGTCAGTCAAGTTTTGCAGCATTTTCCACTTTAGGAGACCCTCTTGTTTCCTCTTTGTCTCTCACCCCCCCCCCCCCCAGTTGCTGCCAATTCCATAGCCTCTCAGATCTCTTCTGCTGGGGTGAATCTAAAGGGGCTGCCACAAAAATCTCCCACTGTCTGTTCTCCTGGGACTGCTCATGATCCAAAATAACCACATCAAAATTAACACTGTGACTGAAAAGCCTGTCACCCTAGTTACCACCACGCATAGCTTTATTGCTGCTAGAATACTTAGGTGGCGGTGGGAAGGCTAGACCATGTCCGTAATCTTTCTTATCCCTGTCTCATTTCTTTTCATTTTTTTGGTTTAACCTGGGCAGCAATGGTACCCACTTCATCAAATACAGAAAAGTAGTCATGGTTCCTGTTGGTGAAAACTAAGTCAGTCTGCAGTGAGCCATTTATGCAATTAATCTCACCCAAATGTTTATCCATTTCCTTGATGTTGTTCTTGATGAGCACTTCCATCAGTTCACAT
The DNA here is from genome assembly GCF_019279795.1 of Protopterus annectens. NCBI lineage: Eukaryota > Metazoa > Chordata > Ceratodontiformes > Protopteridae > Protopterus > Protopterus annectens. The sequence continues at coordinate 1,842,162,328 of NC_056731.1, forward strand.
CCTTGCTGGTTGAACAATTCAATGAGTTCATTGTGTAAGGGTGAACCTGATATCATTCCGGTCAGGTACTTCCAATACCTCAGCCCTTTTGGAATGCGGATCACTTGTAGGCACTCTCTGAAATATTCATCCTGTAACTGCAACGTACGGTATTTGATAAGTTTTTTTTTGAAACAGATGCAGTTGTTTGTCAAATGAAAGTGTATTGTTAATGGTTTCCTCCAGTCTCGCTCAGAAAACCACTTTCTCATCCAGCCACTCTTTCAAAGAACATAACCATGTTTGCCAGTAAAGCGGCTTGTACCAGCTGCACAATCCGATTGGTGCTCTGTCCAGAATTCCCTACTTGTTTCCAATGGTAACCATTCTCCACTTCTGTATTAAAAAAGACGTGCTTGAATGGAAGGTGATTAGATGGCAATTAAAGTTAGACTCCACTAATGGCAACGGTTTGAATGATATGGTCTCCACAGGGTCTGTTTTGCATCTTAAGTTTTCCTTATATTTATAATGTACTTGCCTAACCTTTCTAATGTGTAAAATATTTGATAACATTATTTGATTAGGTACAGACATTTATTTAGTATTACTTTTATACAAAATATTTGTACTTTTATATCTTTAATATTTATTTTTGTGTGTTCAAGTTTTTTATGTATTTTAAATGGTTTTAAAGTTGCTAACATATCTGTTTTTATCTTTTGCACTGTCTGGGCACAGGTCACTTTAAGAATCTCCATCATATGGCTTTTACAGTTTTAATTGCCTTTAATAAATTGAGTTACGTTCCTGATTTGCTACGCAATGAGATAGATAATAGGACTGCTTGCACAAGTATTTATTTAGTGATCTATTTGTTTTGTGTATACATTCTGATAAAGTCCAGTATGTGACGTAAGTGCTTAATGTTTCTCATGTGGTTCTATTAAAGGCTTTTTTAAACAGCACACTATTACTGCTTCAATTATTGCTCATTTTATTTACATTTTAAAATAAAATAATAAAAATAATATGTGTCAAGTATTAACTGCATGTCTGATTTGTTTATTAGTTTGCTATTCAAAAGTAAGTGTTTGAAACACTGGAATAATTGAAATGTTATTATGAAATTAAGACTTATGCATCAGTTAACATGATGTAACAAAGTGAAAAGAGTAGAATAAAAGTAATTTAATTTATTTTATTATTAGATAGATAGGTCCATTACACACCATTTTCAACCACAGCTTGGATTCTAAGAGTATAACTGCAGTACATAAACATAGTTTACAATATTTAAATTGAACAGCAAATTTCTGTGATGTATTTTGGTTTATTTTTATAACTTCTGTAACGCCCAGCGAGTGATAAATGTAGAGATACAAGAGAAATGAATATATGAATATAGCTTCTTTACCAGCATGGCACAGAACTGTCTGAAGAAATAAATCATTGGGCATGTATTGTGTATATATATATATATATATATATATATATATATATATATATATATATATATATATATATATATATATATATATATGGGTACGTATCACTTCACCTAAAACTCATTTCAACTAAACTCATTTCATCAAGACCATATCACCTAGAGTTCATTTCACCTAAAACTGGTGTTACTATATATAGTAAGGGGGTGGGGGGGGCACAGTTGGCTTTTATCAAATAATGTAAAACAAAACCAGACAACATAAAACCAAATAAGTGTGGGGCTAGGCCTCCCCAACTATATATACTAACACCAGGATTGCACTACAGTGGGTAAAAGGACATATACCTTTGATTTGCCTTATTGTACTACTTGTCAGTGAAATGAGTTTTAGGTGAAATGAACTTTAGGTGATTCGGTTTAGGTGAATTGAGTTTAGGTGAAATGAGTTTTAGGTGAAGTGATACGTACCCATATATATATATATATTTCTCTACTCTCTATTTTTGTTGTGATGTCCCATCTCTTGGCCAGTAATCAAGGAGCCTGTATCCTCACCACTGACACTGGACAGGGACATTCATTTGGAATACAAATGGATACATTCAGTATTTCCAGATGCAGACCTCTCTGCATCAAGCACAATTTCCCTTAAGAGCACATAGGGACCACCGCCCAGGGTGTGGGTTTCTCTCTCTGTCTCTCCCCAGGTTCCCAGTAAGACTCCCCAATAGCACAGCTGCAGAGTTAAGTCCTTAGCTGAGTGTCCAAGCCAAGTCCTCCACCACTCTCTCTGTGAAATCAGTGCTTTGTGTCCCAGCTCCAAGTAGCTGACACACACACACACACACACACACACACACACACACACATACACACACACACACACACACACACACACACACACACACACACACACACACACTGTGAGATTTGATTTTGACATACCCACACATACCTGGGAAAGGCTAGCACAGATTTACCCACTGTGCCCTCTTCTGCCCATACTATAAAGTAGTTATCCCTGCCACCAGACACTACAAAGTCAGCTACCTAAGGTTCTTGCATGGGTACCCAATTATACTGAGTGAAATTAATATTAATACAAATGGTAATGTTAACCAAACAGCCAGACTTCAGGAGTGGCGACAGTGCCACCAATAGATATAAGTACTCTCAAAGGTTAAATTATTCTCTAAAGAACCAGCCACAATGAAAAGTTTAAATATATTTAATAATAAATAATAAAATAACATGAAAATATGAAACAGTTTACAGTAAACACCAGAGTTTCAACCACAGGAAATATTAAAATAACACAGATGAATAGATTCACACAGATACAGAAAAACAGTACTTAACTATACTCACTACATTTCCTGACTAATCTAAAAAGTTACTATTCCTTGGTTCACTTACTAGAGCAAGGCACAATGGAGTAGGTGAGGTATCCTTCTATGTCAGGTTCCAAGAAACAGTCTGCCTTTAGACTTCAGTCTCCTCTAATATTAAAACATTCTTTCTGTACAGAATGACATCACATACATCTGGTCATCTGACTTCTGGTTCCCATGCAACCCTCCCCGTTGCTAGAAACTGTCAGGATTTATCACATGCGCATGCACACACACACACACACACACACACACACACACACACACACACACACACACACACACACACAAAACAAAGCCTTGCTAAGATCTACTGCAGCTCGTGGAAGTCATAAAACAAGTTCAAACCTCCACCCTTTCAGAGTAGCAATTAGTTTACCCCAATGACAATGCAGGAAGCTTCCTAGTACAGACTTTTTGTCTCTGGGTGAATTCAAAACTGTGAGATAATATTGTTATGGCCTAGGCCCAGTGATTTAATTATCTTACTATTTTTGAAAGTCAGGTGGATTGAGATTAACCTCTTCTCTTCCAGTATCCTCTGTTACCATATATACATTTAAACAATAATGCACGCACATTTCTTCGCTACCTAGCAGGGCACACTGTTGATACATTTTTAAAACAAGCAGCTTTACAAATACATTTTTCGGCACAAGTATCTGTACAAATCAGTTTGATATACAAATGACATATAATTCTTTACAAAATTCCAGCTAGGTTTGCAGGCATGTGCTACACATCCACTGCCCTACTTCTCCTGGCATAGCTGGCAGTACCTCCTATTGTCACATATGTATCTATCTTTCTAGCTATCTATCTATAGATTATTATTTTACCAGTGATCAAGGAATATAATGATCAAAAACTTCAGTTGATAACAGCAGAAATGGCATAGCAATAATATTCTAAATGTAAAGCAAACATTTTAAATAAGAAAGTACTCAATTAAAAAAAAAAAAGATCTTGCCATTACTCCACATATATAGGAGGGGCTTTGCTTTCCACACTCCTCAACGTAGAGGGTCCTAACCCACGCTCCCTAACTTATTTATACTAATGCCATGGTCACACAACCTTGACCAAAGGGAACTCAGCACAAATTATACTATAGTCAACATTCAGCATCTCTACTATAGGCTATTCATGCATTTTCATCATCAATAATTTGTGCAGCACAATCTGCACTCTACAAAGCATTCTTTGACCTTATTAAAGGTAGGTATATCCTTCTAATATCTTTCTGTTTGGCTGTCTAACTACCAATATTGCACTCCCCTCTTTTAAATAATTAATGTTACGATTCTTTGTTAAAAGTAGCGTTATTTATGCTATATATAAGTATGTCAGATGAGATACATAGAAATACCACATTTCTATCAATGAAGTGTCCGATTACCAGAGACCAGGCTAAACACCTGTAAGCTGACTGAAACAAAAGCACAAGAGTTCCAAGAAACATTCAGGGCTTGAAAACTCTGTTCAGTCCTGTTCAACCAAACCAAGAAAGCACGGACAACAAAACTAGCGCTTTCATTCACTTTTAATTTTATGTGAACTTCTTCAGAAAAACCTGAACTTCACCTCCACAAGCTTATAAATAATTAACCATTGTCACATGGTCAGTCATGTCATATCAAAATTAAATCTCATTTGAAAATGAAATTAAAAATATTATTACATGAAATCCATACATTCTAAAAAGTGTAAATATAAAAATAAAAATAAACATATTTACATATAAAATAGAATAAACAAATATGTAAAATCATCTATTTGTTCTTGAGTTGCAAAAAACATTTTATATTGATAGTGTCGTTAGACCAGGTGTATTGTCTGCACCAAGATGAATTTGTCAAAAACGTTCTTTACATTCTAAAAGTACTTTGCAATCACCTGTAAATGGCTCCTGACTAACACTGTCAATAACAAAAAACATAAACTTTTTAAAGTCAACACATACAATAGAGTGCCTTGCTAAAGCATTAGTTTGTTCTTTCTTTTTGATTGCTAAAAGGTATTCGTAAATTATTCTTTTCAAACACCTAGTGGTCATTCCAATGTAATAACTGGGACACGAAAGACACTGTGCAGCATATACTACCATCTCACTATTGCATGTATAATAACTCCTAGACCAGTAAGTCCTGTTGATATGCTTAAAAGTTACAGATGAAGAATTACTAATGTATCTGCATTGTTTACAATTTTTACAAGCATAAGTCCTTTTTGTAGAAGTAAAACTGACCATAGTATTTGTTTCATCCTTTATTTTGTGTTCTAATAGACTTTTAATGTTTTTGGTTTTTTTGTAAATAAAAGTAGGTTGTGCCCCAATTACTTTCACAAGATCTTGATTTCCCAGTAATGTCTTCCACTTACTACTATTATGTTTTTGATGTACCACATCTCATTAGTGATAGATAAATAAAAAGCACAAGAAAAATTCTCATTAGCACAAGTGTGTTTATTTTGCTCATTGCCATTAACTATAGACTGAACTTGACTCAATAAAATTGGGCAAGCCTTTCCTTCTCTTAAAGTGACAACTTCGTATTCTATCAGTTTTAACGATGATCTGTCATATCCTCTTGTCTCAAAAAACGATCTTAAGATAACCATCTCTTTTGAGAAAGTGTCATCAGATGATGTTAACCTACTCAGCCTAATCAGCTGCCCTTTGACAACTCCCTTCTTCAAATGAAATGGATGTAGGCTATCCTTGTGAAGATATTGATTTACAAAAACAGATTTTCTGTAAATTTTACTAATAAATTTTCCAGTTTCTAAATCAAATGTCAAGTTCAAATCAAGGAAATTTAAACTATCACCAAATCCTCCTATCGTGAACTTGAGAAAATCTGTAGAACCATTTAGGTAAGCCACAAAATCACCAAAATCATCATAGGTGCCATTCCATAAAAAAAAAAAAACAAGTCATCAATGTAACGACTGTAGACCAAAATCTTTTTTGCAAATTCACTGTTTATTAAAAATTTTTTCCCAGTTTGCCATCACAAGGTTAACAAAAGCTGGGGCTACCCTTGCCCCCATAGCTACTCCTGATGTTTGTTTATACAATTGGTTGTTGAATTTAAAGAAATTATTGTCCAACGCCAATTCCATGATGGTACAAACTGTCCCAACCTTAGAGTTACTAAAACAGGAGGATTTGGTGATAGTTTAAATTTCCTTGATACATTAATAATTCTTCAACTGTAACTTTTAAGCATATCAACAGGGCTTTTTGGTCTAGGAGTTATTATACATGCAATAGTGAGATGGTAGTATATGCTGCACAGTGTCTTTCGTGTCCCAGTTAATACAGTGGAATGACCACTAGGTGTTTGAAAAGAAGAATTTACGAACACCTTTTAGCAATCAAAAAAGAAAGAACAAACATGCTTTAGCAAGGCACTCTGTTGTATGTGTTGACTTTAAAAAGTTTATGTTTTCTGTTATTGACAGTGTTAGTCAGGAGCCATTTACGGGTAATTTAATTTATTTTATTATTAGATAGATAGGTCCATTGCACACCATTTTCAACCACAGCTTGGATTCTAAGAGTATAACTGCAGTACATAAACATAGTTTACAGTATTTAAATTGAACAGCACATTTTTGTGATGTATTTTGGTTTATTTTTATAACTTCTGTAACCCCCAGTGAGTGATAAATGTAGAGATACAAGAGAACTGAATATATGAATATAGCTTCTTTACCAGCATGGCACAAAACTGTCTGAAGAAAGAAATCATTGGGCATGTATTGTGTATGTATATATATATATATATATATATATATATATATATATATATATATATATATATATATATATATGGGTACGTATCACTTCACCTAAAACTCATTTCAACTAAACTCATTTCATCAAGACCATATCACCTAAAGTTCATTTCACCTAAAACTGGTGTTACTATATATAGTAAGGGGGTGGGGGGGGGGGGGCACAGTTGGCTTTTATCAAATAATGTAAAACAAAACCAGACAACATAAAACCAAATAGGTGTGGGGCTACGCCTCCCCAACTATATATACTAACACCAAGATCGCACTACAGTGGATAAAAGGACATATACCTTTGATTTGCCTTATTGTACTACTTGTCAGTGAAATGAGTTTTAGGTGAAAAGTACTTTTACAAAGTAAAGAAGGTTTTTGGCAAATTCATCTTGGGGCAGACAATACACCGGGTCTAAATGACACTATCAATATAAAATGTTTCTTGCAATGCAAGAACAAATAGATTATTTTACATATTTGTTTATTCTATTTTATATGTAAATATGTTTATTTTTATTTTTATCTTTACACTTTCTAGAATGTATGGATTTCATGTAATAATATTTTTTATTTCATTTTCAAATGAGATTTAATTTTGATATGACATCACTGACCATATGACAATGGTTAATTATTTATAAACTTGCAGAGGCGGAGTTCAGGTTTTTCTGAAGAAGTTCACATAAAATTAAAAGTGAATGAAAGTACTAGTTTTGTTGTCCGTGCTTTCTTGGTTTGGTTGAACAGGACTAAACAGAGTTTTCAAGTTTTACTGTTTCAAACATTCAGGACTCTAGGAAGAAGAGGAAATAGGTGGACGCAAAGAAGAATGGTAGTATTCAAAATGGCATATGGAAAGATTATAGAACAGATATGCAGCTGAAGAACAAAGCATCAGTGGTACTCTGCCAGTACAATAAAAATCTACCAGATTGCAAGGCAAAGACAGAAAGATAAATAAGCTAGTCATCAGAGCCCATTCGTAAGGGATTCCAGCAACAACCTGCTTACCATTCCACAGGACATCAAAGGCAGATGGAAGGAATACTTCAAAGAGGTTTTGAAAAAAGAAAACCCTAAAGAAGCTATACTACCCTATGCATGACCTGCTATGAAAGAGAAAGAAAAGCCGCCCTACAAGAGGTAAAAACAGCACTAAGGAAAATGAAGTCAGGGAAAGCAGCATCCTCAAATGAGGTAATGGCAGATGTGATCAATAAATTAGGTGAGTTAGGGGAGAAATGGCTCCTGAGGCACTCACAGTGGTACAGAGAAATAAGCATATCCAGGATGACTGGAGAGTAAGCATTCTAGTAGTAGTGGTGAACAAGGACAAAGGGGACATCTATAACTGTGGGCAGTGTAGACGTATTAAACTCCTGTTACACTGACTGCATGAAATTCCCAGACAGGGTGACTGATAACCAAATATGCAGAATAGTAGAAAGTAAGATGGGAGATGAGCAATTTAAATTCAATTCAGGTTGCAGCACAACTGACCTAATATTTGCAGAAAGACAAATAGTGGAGAAGACGGTAAAGATCAGAAAAAGTCCAACTGTGCATTCCTAGACTTGAAGAAAGCAATGACAAAGTTCCAAGAAAGCTGATTTGAGCATTATTGAGATGGTTTAAAGTCCTGGAAACACTGGTAGAATTAGTGCAAGCTTTGTACAAAGACCCAGTGACACAAGTAAGGACAGTGTTTGGACTCACAAATGGGTTCCCAGTTGGAATGGGGTGATCAGGGTTCATTTCTAAGCCCAGTACTGCATATACTGGTGATGGACTACACTGACAAACAGGTTGGGAGGACAGATCAATAAAGCTGCTGTATGCAGATGATGTAACATTACAAGCAGACCCTGAACAAGACATTTAGTAAATGATATGGGAATGGAACGCAACATTGAAGATGCATGGGATGAAACAGAGAACAGACAAGACAGTTGTCATGGCAGCAAATGGCGGAAATCATAAGTAACTGAAAAATGAGATAGAAGGGAAAATAGTGGAACTGTTTAACAGCTTTGAGTATCTGTGAGGGGTAGTTGAGAAGACTGACTGTGGAGGTCAAAGTTAGCATGAGAGGATCTGCAGCCAACTGACACTGAGGGTTGTAGTAGTATGAGACAAAAGAATGCCAAAAAGCTAAAAATAAGGTGTACAAAACAGTGGTGTGACCGACCTCTATATGATGAAGAAATCTAGGGAGTGAAGGCAGAGAAATTGAGGAAGTTATATGGGTTGGAGACAATGGCATTGACAAAAAGGCAGGAGTCAGAGTTGGATGTGGCAGAGTTAAAGATGTTAAGATTTGCACTCGGTGTGACTAGGATGGATAGGATTAGGAATCAGTATATTAGAGGGTCAGCTCATGTTGGACAGTTTGGAGACAAAGCAAGAGAGACGAGATTGCATTGGTTTGGACATGTGCTGAGAAGGGATGATGGGTATATTGGGAAAAAGGTGCTAAGGATGGAGCTGCCTGGTAAGAGGAAAAGAGGAAGGCCTAAGATAAGGTTTATGGACGTGGTGAGAGAGGACATGCAGGAGGTTGGTGTGAAACAGCAAGATGCAGAGGATAGGAAGAAATGGAAAGAGATGATCCGCTGTGGCGACCCCTAACGGGAAAAGACGAAAGATGATGATGATGATGAGAGGTGATGGGGATGAAGTGCTGGAGATGATGGTTGGATGCACATTGTGGGACAGAAAATGAAATGACGACATTAGGGCAGAAGCTAAAGTAGCTACAATTGCAGAGAATGGCAAAGAGAATAGATTACTGTGATCTGGGCAGATGTGCAAGAAAACAGAAGCTGATTTGGTGTAGAAGATTTTGGAGAGACAGGGAGAAACCAAGAGGAAATGAGGATATCCAGCAATGAAATGGATGGATTGTGTGAGAGAAGACCTGCTACAGTCAGGCATGAATGTTGAAGAAGGTAGGAGAGTAGCAAAGAATTGAGATGGGGAAAAAGGGGGGGTGATGGTAATGATGATGACTTTATCAGTCAAAAATAGTAACTTGATTAAATCAGAGTTGATTAGTACATCAGATGCTTGTCACTTAATGTATCCCCTACCTGGATCTTCACAGTTTTGAATGACAGCCAGTCCCTAATACGAGTGTTCTGACCTTGGTATTCTAATTTCATAACCAATAACTTATGATTCACACTGCCAAATGCACTGCAGTTCCATGAAAACCATCTATCCATCTGTCTATCCATCCATCTATCCACAATCTCCTTTTCCCTCTTATTTTCACGTCTATGAGTCATTTAATAATACCTGCATCTGTGCATCAGGAATTGTATCAAAGGATTTGGCAAGATTATGATAAGCAACATGAACTGCATAAGCACTATTTACTACTTCAGTAACCTTTTTTCAAGAAGTTACAATGTCAAAGTGGCAGGACCTGCTTTTTAAGGCAAATTAATGAGGAATCAGGACTAAGAGATTTTATTGTCTAAACTGATGATGTCAGAAACGATACATTCCATAACTTTACAAATAAGGCAGTGGAGGTTAATTGGCCTTTAACAACAAGGGTCAGAGGTTGGGTCACTTTTATGGTGAGCATTAAAATGGTTCTTTTCTGGGCTTCACAAATGTAACTTGTGGAAATGCTTAGGTTGAAGAGGTTAAGAAGGGGTTCACTTCAGACATCCTGATATGCTATCTAGTACCACACACCTGATGTTCTTAACCTCTAAGAAGGTTGACTGGACTTTTTCTATAATAACTACAAATCTGGCAGGATTTGAAGACTCTGTGGGACTACCGATGATGCAAATCTTATGATGTTGATCGTGTTACACTGCTGCAGTCATCATACTTGGGTTATCCTGCTGTCAGGTGGTCCCGCAGTTGGCCAGAGTTCCAAAGGTTTGGTCCGGCGTCGGTTGCTGTCGCTTCTTCCCTGACGTCAGTGCGCCAGGGGTATATAAGATGCATCCGACACCATTTTCTCCAGTCTTTCTTGCCGCGCGGTGCCCAAAGCTGAAGCAGTTCGCAAGTGCCGGTTGGTTGACACCTGAGATTTTCAAATCGAATTTCAGACTGAAATCTTCAATAAAGCTAAGTACCCCATTGGGGAATCTTCTCTTGCCTCAGTCCGATGTCAGAGAAAGTTAACAATTGCATTTCTTGTGGGAAGCAAATACCTCATAAGGACTTTCATTCTTATTGTATTCCTTGCCTAGGCCCAGACCATGACGTCACAGGTTTTCGGATTTGTGCTAGGTTTAATAAACAGACTATTAAACATCGGTTTGATTTCGCCCAACATTATTTTGGTAGGAAATTTAATTATACCATGCCGTTGGAGCAACTGACGACTGGAATGCGTAAAAAACGCAAAGATATGGACAGGCAGCCGAGACCCAAACCTGACTCTGAGGCCTCTGCTAGGCCAGTCGCCGGTTCTCCAGTTTTCAGTGAGGCGCCTACACAGCTCTTGACGACTGCTGATTTAGAACCCCAGGCGACATCCGATTCACAAGCGGAGATTGCTAGGCCTCCACAACCTTTACCTTTAGGCCCTTCCGACTCCATGGCTGAAGGAGAGTCCGGTGCAGTTGAAACGCCTTCAGTTGCAGAAGGTGTCTTCAGACCGACTACACTATTAAATCCTATGCAAAGCTGAAAACTCCTTTAAAGACAAAAAAGACTGTACAGCAGTTTCCAGTACAAGGCCCCATGCCGAAGAAACAGATGCTTAAGATGGCTGAAGACTTAATTACCCTAATGAGGGGTTCCCATCCCCCTCCTGATAAAAGACCAAGACAGGAGGAGGACTACGCTTCCTCTGACCAGGTTTCAATTTCCTCAGACTCTTCTGAGGAACAGGAATATTCCTTTCCCCCTTATGAAGACTCTGATGCTGAAGAGTCTATCCCTTCTGCATCTCCCCCAGAAGACTACTCTTTTGGGGAAACCTTGCATACCATGAGGGAACATTTCCACTGGGAAGGCCAGGATTACTCTGATTCTAAGAAAAGGCTCCGAGAGTTTCTTTTACTACCCCAGCACAGACCACTTGCTATTCCACCTGTGTTAGACATTGTGGATGATGTTTATTCAGAATCTAGTCTTAACCCAGATTCACTACCTCCTGCACCAGCCATACCAGACAGATACTACAGAGTCCCTGACTCACACAAATTCCTGTATAAAAGCCCTGTTGCTGACCCAGAAACCATTTCCCAGGGTCCAAAAAGGGTTAAGGCCTCTATTGCTAAAAATCCTGTGCCCTCTGAAAGGGATTCTAGAGCACTAGACAGATGGGGAAAGAAAGTTTATACCTCAGCTACTCTGGCTATGAGGGCCTTAAATTGTCAGTTTCACATGCTGAAATATCAACAATATTTTATGTCTCAGTTAAAACAAAAAATGCTCACACATACAGAACAGCCTGATTACAAGGAAATGCAAGATTTGTTGCATGCAGCTGAACAAGTGGGAAAACATACTTTGCAATGTGGATTTGATTCATTGGAAGCTTCTTGTAGAGCAGCAGTGACAGGGTCTGTCATACGTAGGCATGCTTGGTTAAAAGAACAAACTACCTGATCATGTTAAAGCAAAGTTATTGGATGCACCTTTACAGCAGGATGTTTTATTTGGTGTAAAAGCAGAAGGTGTTTTAAATAAAATGGAAGATAAGGCAAAATCTATGCAGACTGTCAAAGATTTTTTACAGGTTCAACCCCTTCGTTTCAGCAGAAATTGGCCAACCAAAAACTGGTAATTTCCAGATTCTGCCAGACCAGAGAGGGGCAGATACAGACGCCCAAGGGGCAGAGGCCAGTCACAAGGCTCTTACCAGCCTCAACAATGGGGTGCCACAACACAAAAAGGAGGAGAAGACAGGTCTCAAACTACCAGAAGACAAACACAATGACTTACCCCTCAGACTTCCAAGCAAAACCCTCTTGGCAGCTCCCTTGGGGGGAAAACTAACACTTTTTGCAGACAATTGGCACATCATCACAAAAGACAAATGGGTCCTAAATACTGTATCTCAAGGATACAGATTCCACTTTCACACTTTGCCAAGGATAAAAGGAATGCCAAACCTGCCACCAAATCAATGGGCAGAGGCTCAAAAGCAAATTTCAGCTCTCATGGACATGAGAGCCATTCAACAGATTCCTACACAGGAGCAAGGACAAGGTTTTTACTCAAGACTGTTTCTAGTTCCCCGAAAGGACAAAGCCTGGAGATCCATTCTGGACCTCTCAATTCTAAACACATACCTGGAAGTACCCAAATTCAAGATGCTAACACTACAGCAACTTCTTCACATGCTGGGCAAGAAAGCTTGGCTAGTAACGTTGGACCTCAAGGAGGCATACCTGCATGTCCCTATCAGACAAAATTGCAGAAGATACCTCCGATTTATAGCAGGTTCAACCCATTACCAATTCTCTACACTGCCCTTTGGCTTATCTACTGTGCCCAGGGTCTTCACAAAATGCCTGGCACCAGTAATTGCATACTGCAGACAAAGAGGGATTCAAATATATCCATAATGGACAACTGCTGTATTCAAGCAGAAAGCAAGGACATTCTATTAAAGCATCTGGCGTTTGTCAAAAACCTACTAAGTTGCCTAGGGAACACAGTAAACGAAAAGAAGTAAAAAATAGTGCCCTCTCAAGACATAATATTCCTGGGTGCCAGCTTAAATATAACGGCCCAGATGGCTTATCTCATGCCAGACAAGCAAAAACAACTGACTCAATACTTCAAAATGATGGCAACAAAGACCCAACTCCCTGCAAGAAAAATTCTGCAGGCCTTGGGATTCATGGCATCTTGCATACTACTAATACCATTTGCAAAACTGCATATGAGGAAATTACAATGGTATCTGAAAAGCGTATGGACTCAACACAGCCACAGCTTGGATACAATAATTCCACTCATACCCTGCCTTCAACAGCCTTTTACCTTTCCCACAGCCAGGCAAACTATAACAACAGATGCATCGGATTATGCCTGGGGAGCGAGCAAGGCAGGACAGTGTATTCAGGCCAAATGGTCTGCAGACCAAAGGCATCAACATATCAATCAAAAAGAGATGCTAGCTATACAAAATGCCCTAACAGCTTTCAAGGACCTCCTACATCCAGGACAACTCCTAATAAAGATGGACAACACCACAGTGATGTGGTACATAAACAAGCAAGGGGGCACACACTCCTACCCCTATGCAGACAAGCAATGACCTTGTGGAACACAGCACTGACCTACCAAGTTCAACTACAATCACAAGTCCTGCCAGGAAAGAAAAACACATTGGCAGACGATCTAAGCAGAAACATCATAGATCCTCACGAGTGGAAACTGGATCCACAAGTATTCGCAATGATAACTCAAAAATGGGGGAGCCCAGACATAGATCTGTCTGCTTCCCCCCAAAACTACCAACTACGGAAATTCTGCACAAGGATATACCACACATTAGCTTAGAAAGTGGATGCCCTCTGATTCAGTTGGAAAACATTGGCAGTGCATGCCTTTCCTCCACTGCATCTTCTGGCAAAGGTGCTGCTGAAAGCCAGATTAGAGAGGCCATAAATGATACTCATTGCTCCAGACTGGCCACGCCAATATTGGTATCCAATACTAAGGAACATGTCTCAAGGCCCACCATGGATTTTACCTACAATTCCTCACCTGCTCACTCAGCAAAACAATCAGATTCTACACAGCCAGCTCAAGACTTTAAATCTGGCTGCATGGCAAATTGCCTAAACAACCAGTCAACACTTCTCTCTAAAGCTGTGATGGACGTCATTCTGGAGGCCAGGAGGCCCAGCACCAAGAAAGTCTATTCAGACAAATGGAAAAGATTCTGCGCCTGGAACCAGACTAAAGGCCAAAATCCCCTTGTACCAAATATTCCTCAGATTCTTCAATATTTAACTGAGATGTTGCATAAAGGACTTTCCTTCTCATCTATTAAGATCCACGCCTCAACTATTTCAGCTCAATACAACACGGATCCTCCTATATTTTCACATCCATTACTAAGACAGTTCCTCAGAGGGGCTAAGAACATAAGACCGCCCCGGAGAGCACCAACACCAACTTGGGATCTCAACTTTGTTTTGGAAAAACTTACACTACCGCCCTTTGAACCAGATTTCACAGCTGATCTACAGTTCCTATCATGGAAAACTGCCCTGCTGCTACCAATAACTTCAGCACGAAGGATCTCAGAACTACAGGCCCTAATGGCAGTGGAGCCTTTCATCATTTTTCATCAAGACAGAGTCTCTTTCCGAACTAACCCTTCCTTTATGCCAAAGGTGGTATCCAGTGTGGCCCTAAACCAAACCATTCATTTGCCCACCTTTTATCCAAACCCCCAGAACAAAGGGGAAAGGCTCCTACACTCTTTGGACATTCACAGGCAATTACATTACTACTTGGATAAAACTAAGGCTTTCAGAAAATCTGACCAGCTCTTTGTATCCTATGCTGCAGGATCACAAGGAAAAGCTATCTCAAAACAGACCATTTCAAAATGGATAGGACATTGTATCCGTTTCTGCTACACACACCATGGGAAATCTGTGCCTGGTAACATCAGGCCCCATTCCACCAGGGCTACAGCAACATCAACAGCCTTCCTCAGAGTGGTACCAACCAAGGATATTTTGGAGGCTGCAACTTGGAGTTCAGTGCACACCTACACCAAGCACTAACCAGAGCTGGCTTTGCCACTGCAGTTCTGCAGGGCCTACTAGCCTCACCAAACCCTGTTTAGTTCCACCACCCATCCTTAGCTTTGGGATTCAACCCATGTGTGATGACTGCAGCAGTGTAACACGATGAACATAGTACAGTTTTGTACCTACCATAAATGTAGATGTTCGAGTGTTCACACTGCTGCAGTCCAGGTTACCCTCCCTCCATCCCCTCTGAACTAGCTGGAGTTAGCTATACCTTTCTATCCTATACAACCTTTGTGGTGTATTTGCTTGTAACTGAAGGTATTGTTTTATTTTTATTTATATATTTTTTATTAGCAATATGTATTGCCTACCTATTGGGGGCACCTGACATCTGGGGCAAGAAAAACTGAAGAAAATGGCATCGGATGCATCTTATATACCCCTGGCGCACTGACATCAGGGAAGAAGTGACAGCAACCGACACCGGACCAAGACTTTGGAACTCTGTCCGACTGCGGGACCGCCTGACGGCGGGATTACCCAAGTGCGATGACTGCAGCAGTGTGAACACTCGAACATCTACATTTACGGTAGGTACAAAACTGTACTTTCATCGACCTGTCTAAAGTTGTTACTCTCTTTCTGTGAAAATTAGTTTCCAGTCTACTTCTTGATAACAAAAAAACTGACGTACTCTGGGAAATGTTCAGGCTGCCCAGACAATAGACTTTAGCTGATCAGGACATGTTAAATTTTTTTAATGTTATAGCTTATGAATACCATAACAAACAGTTTACAATTCTTCTTCTTCTTTCGGCTTTTTCCCGGTCACCTGTCCGCTCATGATTGGCAGTGGAGTTTTATGGTGGCAAGTTGCCAGCCCGGCACCCAACCTTCCATGGAAGGCACACACACACACTCACACCTAGGGCCAATTTAGAGTGTCCAGTCCGCCTACAGCATGTCTTTGGGATGTGGGAAGAAACCGGAGCACCCGGAGGAAACCCACACAACCACAGGGAGGACATGCAGTTTACAATAAAAAACATAAATCAGTAAGACCAGTCCATTCACAACTGGGTCATAAAATACTAAATTTCAGTGGTTATCCATTAACTGATGTAGAGGAATGCAGGTACTCTTGAGCTCGGGCAGGCTGCTGTATTACAAAAGTGTAGCACCACACATCCTGACATATTAGGGAATGCTTTTATGAACCCGTAGAACTGACAAGAAGATGAACCCGTAGAACTGACAAGAAGCATCACAAGTAGATGAGATGTCAAGCTTTAATTAAAATAAAGACCTTTTTCATTGTAATCTTCGCGCACACACTGGAAATAAAAAATTACTAGGTGCCTGTTTTTGACCTGAAAATATCCTATTGTGCCATAATTAGGCACTGCATTATAAAGATGACAGTTTTGTCCTCAAAGTTAATGTAAGTGGCAGCTAATAATTGCTCAGATGTTAATGGCTTGATTGTAAACTGGAACTCAACCTTTATCCCTAATATTATTTTTTAATGTTTGATGCTTTGGGTCTACCTTATTCCATGGGCCATGTACAATCCTCTACATCTATACATTATTTATAAAGGATAACAATTAATATCAGCAGAAGAATATACTACAGAAAGGCTCTTGTCTTGCTCCACAGGCCACTGGATTTCTCAGTACTGCCTACTGTTGTGATGTCAGCAGCAAAGGATTCTGGAATTAATAAAATACAAGACTTAGGCCTGCAAGTAAAAAAAAAGTTTAAAGTTACCTACTACTCTTATAATTTGTTACCCTTTTGTCAAATGAGTAACAGTCACCTTACACTCAAATGCTCCAAATGAATCTTTATTACATTTTCTCAACTTTGTTTTAGCGTTATATATCAGTAACTAGGATCCTACTACCTATTTTATATGAAATGGGAAACAATTGTATAATAAATATAATGTCCTTTCTCTCATATTAAAAAAAAATAAAGATTACAGTTTCTTTTTAACTTGTTCACAGACAAGTTATCATATTTATTTTTTTCTATCAAACATTTTCTTTTGAATAGAAACAAATAGTTTAGTTGAGCCTTCCATCATTGGAATTGCAGACTCTGTCGATCAGCATTGCAGTCCCAGAATAAAGCTTATATATATATATATATATATATATATATATATATATATATATATATATATATATATATGTATATCAGCATGTATGGCTAAAGAAAGAGATATTGCATATTCTTATGTACATTTTTCTTTTAGCAGTGCATGAACTGGCCAAACTTTGACAAAGATTCTCAATACTAGAAAATATAGATAACGTATTTGAAAGTACAGATAGTACTTCATACAACTACATTATTGTAAAACCCTAGTATATGCTATGATAACAAATACCTTCTTAAACCTATCATGCTTTGCTATTACAGCCATCACTCATGACACGTTTGTGAAAAAAGAGGTAGCAAATATAAATACTTAGCAAATAAATACATTGTCAAGATCTGTAATGCAAAAGTATTAGTATTTGCAAAGTACTTAACAGAGAAGCACTGTTAGTTAGATAGATGATGGGGCCCAAAGTTGTTGTTGATGTGTCTTTCGGCTTTTCATGGTTAGGGGTCGCCACAGCGGAACTCCGGTCCACTAATGATTGGCAGTAGATTTTTAAGTGCCAAGTTGCCAGCCCTGATGCACAACCTTCAACGAAGGTACCCCCATTCACGCATGTCTCCACACAGAAGACGCTTTAGCTGAGAATCGAACAGGACAACGTCTTACTGTGAGGTGACAACGCTACCGCAGCACCACCACCGCAGTTACAGATGATGGGGCCCAAAGTATGAGCATTAATTTAAAAACAGTATTTGTTATTTAGTAAATAGAAAGCAGTGCCTAAAAATATGTAAATTAGTAAGATATTGGTAGAGCAAACTAATACTAATGAAACAGCAGTTACTTGTTATTCATTTACTATGATTTACAAAGAGGATGCGTAGACTTGAACTGGAAGAGTATGAATCTGTAATACTGTTGAATCATTTGCAAACTAATAGCAGTCAGATATTCCATTTCAAGCCTAACTAATACTCTTGTTTAATTTGCAAAGTTCAAGTCATATTTCTGAAGATGAATGTTACATTTTGTAGCTTTTCTGACCTTTTCTGATTACTGTTTTACATTTATAGTTTTAATATGTCAAGAAAAAATAATAGCTTTTCTACAAAAAGTGAGACTGAGATAGAAGAGGCAGGACGGTAATTTTTATATTTTATATTGAAGACAAAGGGAAATTATTAGACTATATTTTGCTGATAATAAAGTATGCACTAAGGCATGAGGTCTATGAGGGGTATGCATGGTACAGATGTTACTGTTTATCCAAGAATGTTCAAAGGGGTAAGTCTAAAGGGAGAAGTACAGTTTCTGGAAATTAGGTTATATCTATACCGCCATACAATGTTGGAAGTGAAGTAATGTCTATTCCATTTATTTATTTATTGCATTTTGGTAATTGAGTATGTTGGCTTATTGACAAACCCGTTCAGCCATAACCTGGTCCCACAAGGCAGAAATGTAAACAATGAATGATCTTTAGAACCCATTAGTCTGAAACTAGCTGTTACCAAAGAAAATTGGAAATTCAGACTTTTTAGAAGAAAAAAAGGAGCAAGGTGGGAGAGGGTCACAAGGTCTTTTGAATAACCGTGCAGACTTGTTGGGCTGTCCTTTTTTTGTAGGTTTGAGACTTCTTTTTGGCCCCCCCGCCATTCTTTCTTAAACGTATGTTTACCTGTATTTTGTATAGACTGTTTATTCTGATTTTTGTTCAAACTGGATAAAGACTTAGAGAATCCCTTAGAAAATTTGGAAAAGGAAGGCTGAAAAATCTTTGAGATTCCCTGGATCAGATTATCCCTTTTTCACACTCTAAAGCAGAGGGGTCAACAAAAAAATCACTATCCAAAGGAGAATTTAAAATCTCATTTTTAACATCATCTGGGTAGTTCTGATAATGCAGTTATGCAAACCTCCTCATAACAGTCCAGTGGCCATAGCCCTGGAAGAAGCATAAACAGAGCCTTACACACACTGTAAACAATGTAAGTGACCTGTACAACAGAAGAAAATAAATTATTTAAAGCAAATGTTTCCTCATAAGAAAAAAAACTGCATATAAGACATTCCTTATACTTTCACAGTTAGTCAGAACAAACTTTATCATATGAGCCTGACAAATTCGAAATTCTGAATGTCGTAGTTGCAGAAGTATACACTTTTTCACGTAGTTATCAATAATTTTCCCATCCTTTAAAAAAAAAATAGAAATGAAATTAGCTGTGTGTTTAGCAGCATTGGGATCAACCAAATCTATAGGTGCTGAGTCGGGTTTGGGTATATTGCATAAAAATTAAAAGACTGAGGAACTTTATACATCCTTTCTGCCTTTTTAGGAGCAGCTGCCTATCAGGAAAACTGCAGGCAGCAACACACACATCCTCCAAAGCAGACAGAACAGCAGTAACACACACATCCTCCAAAGCAGACAGAACAGCAGTAACACACACATCCTCCAAAGCAGACAGAACAGCAGTAACACACACATCCTCCAAAGCAGACAGAACAGCAGTAACACACACATCCTTCAAAGCAGACAGAACAGCAGTAACACACACATCCTCCAAAGCAGACAAAACAGCAGTAACACACACATCCTCCAAAGCAGACAGAACAGCAGTAACACACACATCCTCCAAAGCAGACAGAACACGAAAAACGGGTGGAGTTTCTGAAAAATCCTTCTGTAACACTTCATAGTATTTTCTGAGGAGAGAGAAACCTCAGTGGTCTCTCACTGAAAACACTGACACATTCTAGCAGTAGTCTCAGAGAAGCAGAAACCCGACAGGAAGAATCAGAAACTGAGCTCTCCTCTGAGTATGATTCAGAAATCTGAGGAGAAAACCTTATATCTATCCCTTCATCTTCCAGTTCTGATTTAGAATCAATGATCTATTCAGGAAAAGAAGTATCCCTGTTTCTTTTGGCAGAAATTACATTACAAGAAATATTGATAGCCTGAATTAAACCTTGAGCTAGACCTGGTAAACTACTTCTATTTAAGGAAATTTGGGAAGCAGACATATGCTTAGTTTTCTGTTCCTTTTTGACAGGAAAAATGGGGCCAGCCAAGTTACTAATAATAACATCAGCTTCACAGGGATGGGCACAGCATATTGACACAACAGGGAAACATTCCCTGTTCCCGCTCCCAGGACTGACAAGAGTGTCTCTCCCTTGCCCACTGAGGGGACCCCAGCAACGCAGAGGATGTGGCTAACCCCTGGTCCATAGCAGCTGTAGGTGCTACACCAGAGAGATCTGGGGTAAAAGATGAGTGGTCTGAAGTACAACAAATGGCCACAGCAGAGTCACCCACCTGTGGTTGAGGCAAATTGCTAGCCTGCTGTCTTGGCAAAGGCTGTTTGCTTAACTTTTTCTTTTTTCTGTCTGGAACAAAGACCAACAATGGAACCGGTAGTTTGCTTCATGATCAAGCCGAAAATGGTGCCTCTTTCCTGTGGAAGACAAGCAGCAAATGTCAGTAAAAACTAAATGTCTTTAAAAGTCACTTTTTTCACACAGAAAAAAAACAGTAAAAAGCATATTATAACACTTTACCATCCCCACAAAAGTAAAATAAACACAATTTCTCAGCAGAAAATGGTTTTCAGTTACTTTATACAACTTTTAAACTGAAAGTAAAAAAAGAAAGCTCTCTTTTAAAACACAACTCCTACTTTTAAAATAACTTTCTTGAAGAGGAAGGTAATAAAACGCAAAGAATAATTAGGAAATGGAATTTTTGCCACAGACAAGAGTTACATGTCCAGCAAAGGAACACCATCAGTCCGACTGTTGATCATCAAAAGCCTTAGAGGAGTGTACACTTTAGTGGCAGTAAACCTCTGAAAGGCTTGGTGCCCAAACTTATCTTTTAGTCAGCTCAGCTCAAACTGCCTGACAGTGGGTGTGTGGAAGGTGTACTGAAGGTCTGGAAGCTGTTCAGCTGTAATATCATTGGAAGGATATGACCCATATAGCTAAGGCTACCATTGGCAGGATATAACCCATATAGCTAAAGCTACTGCAGCAGTTATCAATATGATGAACATCAAATTATACATTACACAGAGCTTTATGCCAGCTTTTTATATGACAAATAGTCTTTAGGGAAAAACTGAGAGCATGTTCTGAGCCATGGGGGTCCTGAGAAGCAGGATGGATAGAGGAAGACCAGCGAACTTCAAATGTATTTATTTATTTTACATTTGTTGACCGGGAGTGTCTGACTGGGCAGAAGCCCCTTTTCAGCAGAGGTCCAGGGAGAAAATCTCCACATTTTACAAACAATTTTAAGATTCCAAGAAATTTAAGAAAACGTGCAATAATACAATAATGCTTAAAAGTCAATAGAAATAACATCAGTACTGTGTTACAAATAAAGTTATAAATGCATAGGACATTACATGAAAAACAAGGTAGTTGGTTATTTAGGCTAGATGTTATGTAAACATATGAACTGTACAAACGATAAGGAGACATATGATGTCAAAAGTGGTATTGGGAGAGGACAAGCACAGACCTGACATGAGTTTAGTTCCACTTCGTTGAGAGGTTAAGTAAGCAATAGAATTGTTTTATTACATCAACAGATTATGGTATTATCTACTCAGCCACTAGATGCTCTGCAACTATCATACACGAGCACTGGGGTACTGAATGTTGGCTTATCTAATACTGCATTTTTCAGAGACATATCTAATGCTTGGATCAAAACAACAAGTATTCGGGCCTGCTCATCTCCATGGCAACTTTGCTTCACAGGATAGTGTGGGCTAGCTCATACTCTCAGTTTGCTTTATTAATCAAAGCGTATAACAACATCTGAAAGATAACATGCACCAGAACCAAAAGATATAAACAACACTGATAAAAACAAATAAATAAATAAATAAGCAAATAAACACATAAAGTGGAGCATGAATAATTTCAAATGAATGAAAGCAAGTTAATAAACTAGTTAGAGTAAGCTCAGTGTAAACTTGCATGAAAACTAGAGAGTCACAGAACAAGTTCTGCCTACATAAGATGATGATAATAAGATAGAGCCGTAGTTAAAAGAACCAGAGGGGAAGGGTATTAAGGTTTAAAATATCAGCATTATTCAAAAAGGCATGTACAACAATCGCTACTATAATCATGTTCAGCAGGCACTTATGCTTATATAATGTACATTAATTATTAAACAGCCTGAGGTCATAATTATTATTATTATCAACTATATGAAGTATAATTCTCTGGCAAAACTGAATGTGTTATACCTTTTATCATCTGTATAATAACAGATTTGAAAAGTAGCATATAATTATGTTCGCATCTGTAGTGCATACCTCTCAACCTCTTAGCACAAGAAAAATGAACAAAGCCTTAAATAATGGGTAACCAAGGCCCAGAAATTTGGACATATCTTAAATATTGCTCTTATAAACTTAGAAAATTGTTAGAGTTGTTAGAATAACAAGAATTGTGTTATCACGTATTTTCTGAAGGAAATTAAGTCTAAAATTTAAATGTATATCATTATTCAATGACTTAAATCCTCAATGAGTTGTCAAAAACCTCCCCACAAATTTTATGAGAAACCAACTAAAAATATGATGTAAAAATTTGGACATTCTGCAAAAATCTGTACAGTTGAGAGGCATACTGTGGTGTAAAGGTAGTTAATGGAACATCAAGGAATATATTAAAATCATCAGTCTAAATTAAATTTGGTCCATAAGCAAAAAATAATGCACTTTATTTAACAAAAGGTTCATGTGGTTTGTGATACATAAAATAAATGAATCTATAATGAACCATCAAATTAATACCGCAAGATGTATTCATAAACAGACTGGCTTGAGTCAAATAAATGAATAACTCCAGTAATTTTGAAGAGTATAGAAAAACAAACAAACAAACTGAAAGGTTTTTACCAAGGACCAAACCACCTTCTACCCTCTTGCATACTCAGTGGTCATAAATCCATGGAAAAGGAGTGATACTGGGGAAAAAATGTTTCTATTCTCTCTCAGCAACACTGCATAGCAAAACAATATAAATAAATAACTAAACTGCACTTGCACTTGCAGTTCAAAAACCATAAATAAAACAAGAAATTCACAAAGTATATATTAAGCTAGAAAATCCTGCTTCTCAATTGTGATTCCCTAAAATCCACTAAAGACAATGCTCAACAGAAGCAAACACGTAAAAAATCAGTTTATAGTATATACTAAGTCCAGATCCCTGTTGAGAGGCCTAGACAGCTAAAGGCAATATAATTAAAAAATTTAGGCTGCCTGGTAAAGTATTGCTGTACTAAAAAAAGCAAACATTGAATTACAATCATCCATCCAATTGCCCAGATTCGTTTTAAAGTCAACCAGTACATTGTTTTGCTTCAAGTATATGAATCACAGTAAAAATTGTGGTACTTGCTCAGTGTTTCTGCTTTAACAGTAAAGAATTCACTGAAAGAGGCTACGAACAAGCAACCTAGTACCAAAATAAATTAATTTAAATAATGTTTTTTTTTTCCTCATTTTAACTCAATGTTCAGGGGACTTGCTCATCAAAGAGTCACTACCTGAAGCTTCAAAAGAATATGAACATGATACTATCGCTTCTAAATTTTCTGCTTGTAAAATCTCAAAAGTATTACGGCTAAGTGTGTCAGAAATTCCTTTATTTTTTTGTTCTATAAAAATAATGTAAAAGAGTGAAATAAAGACGTGCATTTTATCTTTGACAAAGACATGTCTCACTAGATAATTAGGTCAGGCATTTCAATAATTTTCATTTGTTCAGTTAATGTAGCAGTCAAAGCAGCAGAAAGTAAGCTGTCATCCATGCATATATGTCTGATGTCTGTTCATACCTATTTCTGCCCAATAATGTTGCACAGAAGCACAGACAGATGTGTTAAAGTGTCATGTGCAACATATGATTGACTGACTAATTTTACTGAGTACTATCTTCATGTGAATGCTTAAGATTACTACACCTGTTACGAACAGGAACAGATGAGGCTCGCCACAGCAAATGTATAAAAATCCAAAAGACTTTAATGAAATATCACAAAACTGCAGTGGGCAGTAAGCGCTTTCACGTTTAAATAAAGCTTCCTCAGACTTTAACAACTGCAACAGCACATCTAGTTCATTCAAATAGTGCTACCTTCAATTGTTAACCAATCAGAGACAAGGCACAATCTGTAGCATCATGAATAATATACATATAGTTACAATCTGTTTAAAACATACTTCTGTAGTAAAAACACAGACTAACAACAATAAAACATCACATTGCTTACTCAATATATAGAGAATCATGATATTTGTGTATTATATATAAAAATCTATCTAAAACCGTATATTGTGTATAATTTAACTACACATAAAAATATTTAAAAACTTATAAGTGATGACCAATATCTCTGTGGCTAAAACAAAATAAAAAGACATTGAAAAATGTTTTGATTATGCATACTATCTAACGTACATATGAACATGCTACCAAAAAGGGTTTTAATGTCACTTTCTCATTGAGCCCATGTCCCCTGTGAGCCTGAAGTCTTAGTATCCATCTGTTCTCACTTTCCTCAGTTCGATTCTTCAAGTCACCTAATCTATCTGCCTTTCTCATAATTTATAAAACACTGAATTTAAATTTGTGCATGGTACCTACACTTAGGACATGCCTAGCCAACGCATTGTGATTGTCCTCTTTATTTATCGCATATATATCTCTCTGACATGTTCTCTAAGGCTTCTATTTGTCTTACCTATATAAAATGACCTGCATACCTGGCAGAGAGCCAGGTATATTAGGTCCCTAGACCTGCAGTCTGCCTATAGGTTGAGCCTATACTCATGTCCTCTGTCTGGGTGTACAAAGCAATTATCTCTTGATATATATATGTGCATTGATTACATCTTCTGCATGGAAAAGTACCATGCCTATTTGAATTAATTGGTTCTTTTGTATTATCTTCATAACACAATAATCTCTTCAAAGACTTTGTGTTCTTATATGTAAAATTGGGTCTCGATCCTACTATCTCCATTATTTTATCATCTGTAGTTAAAATTGCCCAATTTTTATTAATTACATCTTTAATCTTCAGATTCCTGTTGGAGTACGGGATTATTATTCTATTTTTCCTATCATGTTGTTCCTCATTACTAACTCTATCATTACTTCCCCTGTTCTTGTAAAGATAGGGTTTACCTTTCCCCCTTCTCATTGGAGTAGTTCCCTTATATATATATATATATATATATATATATATATATATATATATATATATCTTCTACTTCCTTGTTACTATATCCTCTTTCTATAAAATTTTCAGCCAACATTTTCTGTTTCATCTCATAACTATCATCACTGGTTGTGAGACGTGACACTCTCAGTGTCTGGTCCTTTACAATATTCTGATATATATGCTGAGGATGCATACTACTACGATGTAATATGTTATTCCTCCAACAGGATTTCCTATATATATTAGAATGTATCTCATTACCTTTCTTAACTATTTGTACATCTAAAACCTCTATCATTGTGTCGGAACTTTTACATTCAAATCTCAAAAATTATCTGGTACCATTGATGTAATCAATAAAATCACTTAATTCAGACTCAGTCCCAGCCCACATAAAAAAGATGTCGTCCACAAAACGGTTATATAACTTAATGTGATTACTATATAAAACATTTTCCATCACATAATTGCCCTCCCAATATGCTAACACCAAGTTAGCATATGAGTTGGCACAATAAGTCCCCATGGCAACCCCTTTATTCTGTAAGTAATATGTACTATTATATAAAAATACGTTATTACTTAATACTAAATCAAGTAGTGATAAACTTCTAATAATTGAGTCCCTGGGGACCCCTTGTTGTATCAAAAAAAGTCTCACAAAGTCTATTCCTATATTATTTGGGACTGATGTAAATAAGGAAACAACATCTAAGGTGACAAGAAGATCGTTGTTCACATTATCTACTGAAGATATGTAGTCTGCATAACTTTCCAAGAACTCTCGAGTATCTTTTACTATAAAACCGGTCTTGTCTACGACTGGTCTAAATTGCTTCTCAATATATATTGATGCAGGCTATGTAAGCCATCCATCTTCTGAGACAATAGGCCTCATGGGTGGGTTTATTAGTGTTTTATGTACTTTGGGGAGTCCCCTAAAAACAGGAACCACAGGTTTTTCAGCTCAGAAATATTTATACAGGTCTCCATCGATTGTGTCACATAAAAACAAATCATATAATTCAGAATGCACATTCCTAATTAATCTATCTAGAGACATTGCATTCAGAACCTGATAAGTATCATTATCACTTAACATTGTCATCATTGTAGTAGAATACATTTCTAAATCTAACACAACTACAGCACCACCTTTATCAGCTTGTCTAATCACTATGCTATCATTATCTTGCAGTTTCTTAATGGCTTGATATTCCTCATACGTCAAATTATAAAAATCTGGTTTATTATTAAGATTATATAACTCAAGTAGATCTCTTTCACAAGCCTTCTCAAAAGTGTCAAGTAGCGGATGCCCTTAGGGTATGAAGGTAGAAGGTTTAACAAACACATGTTATCACATTTTGTTTGATTTAACCTCCGAGGATGTGGTTGTGGATAAATTTGTTTCTTCTCCTTCTCTCTCACTGAATTCTAACTTTGTACAAATCCTCAGGGTAATGCAAGACAAGGGTGAGTGGCCATCAGAGGTTGTTTCATTACCCTAATGGAGGATTCAGAAGGCCAACGGAATGGCACAGCAATCCTGCTAGATGCTGTCACCTTTACTGGACATCCTGAAGGATGCCAGGATTTTTCCTAGGAATGGCCCTACCTAGAAAGGCAGATAGAGTTCTCCATTCCTGCCAATGAGAGTAGCTTATGGGCAGATACCTCCAGGCTGGATCAGGCACATTTAGAAATGGACATTCCTTAGACCCTAGTTGTTCATAAGCTGTCAAGGCATTTGGACAGTTTTGACAAATATATGTCTGCAACCTTGACTATGATGGTGTCTCAGTTCTGGCGTTGATCTGTATTTAGCTTTTTTTGTTATAAATGATCCAGTACTCTTTGAACTCTTTCACCTAAACAGAACCAGAGGTAAAGCAAACACCTGCTTTAGAGACTATGAATGATCCAGCACTCTTTGAATTCCTTCACCTAAATAGAACCATGGTAAAGCAAACACCTGTTTTAGAGACCTAAACCTATAGTCCCAAAGCAACAACACCATATGACAGAACAGATACCTCAACCAACATATCCCACTTCAGGAACAGCCTGCCTTTACCAATCAATCAGAGTACTTTAAAACTAGTTTGGATGACTAGATGGGTGACTGTAAATGTCCATCACAGATCTGTGGAGAAAGTTTATTCAATGGGAAACATTGTTAGTCTTCCACCTGTATTGGACAACATGGCTAAGATTTTCAATGGTCTCCTTGGCAGTAAGCATATTAAAAAACTATGAACCTTTAAACCTATATATGTTGTATTTTTATTAGAGCCTGCTTGATGAAATGCAGCAGACCATGAAGAGGGTGTTGTGACAACATCTTGAAAGAGTCTTTCAAGACATAGGCATTCAGAGTTACCTCAACAAGTACTACTGTGGGACTTCGAAGATGGCTGCACACTCATCAACAGCTTGATTTCAGCTCTCCCAGTGTAGAAAAAGAAACTGGGAGATAATAGCCAGAAACTCTGCAAGTTTTAGTAAATTCAGTTACTGGCTAGTAAGTACACTGCCTGAATGCCAAAAAAAGAAGAAACTTAGAGAGACTGAATGAAAATCAACTTGTAAAGGAGAAAAGAAAACACTGACTGGGAAGAATTCTGCAACTGTCCAGCGAAAAGCAGTTCAAGCTACAGTTTTGGTGCAATACATAGTTTCCAGTAATCTAGAGGAAAAGATAATGTGCTCAGAGTTGATTAAAATGAAGGAAACGTTGAAGAAGTATATCAACTAAAGTAACAAAAGGCTGAAAATGGAAGAAGCTTTAAACAGCTATTCAGATGAATTGATAAAACAGCAAACATCAGAGGCTGAAATGAGGAAAAGGTTGGCTGATTATGAGACTGCTCAAGAAGAGCTCTTTCAAAAATGGTAGAGTTAGAGGACATAGCAAGCAGGGAAAACCTGAGATTTTCTGCTGTGCTAGAGAAATTGGAAGGACTGTAATAATTTTATGAACACACAAATAAGCAACTGGACTGGTATTCCACAACATGATTTGTTAACTGAAAGGGCACATCATATGTATGCTCCAAACCTGGCCATGAGAAAGCAGCTAGGACCTGTGTTAGTAAGGATGCAATCATACCAGCAGAAATAATTGTTCTTGACAAAATTGTGGCAAAAGGGAAAAATATTAAAAATTGGAGATAGTAGAGTGTTTGTGGAAAAAAAACGTGGTGGTGGTGCTGCGGTAGCATTGTCGCCTCACAGTAAGATGCTGTCCAGTTCGATTCTCAGCTAGAGCATCTTCTGCGTGGAGACATGCGTGAATTTGCGTACCTTCGTTGACGATTGTGCATCAGGCCTGGCAAGCCGATATGTAAAAATCAACTGTCAATCATTAGCGAACCGGAGTTCCACTGTGGCGACCCCTAACTGGGAAAAGCCAAAAGACACAAACAGAGTGTTTGTGGAAAATGATTTTTCATTGTACACCAGGCAGAAGAAAAGCAAATCTATCCCTGCAATCAGGGAATGTTGAAAGGCAGATGTGACATTCAAGCAGCTGTACCAGCTGTCATTAGAATATTTTTTCCTGGAGGATCAAAATAATTTTTGCTACAGAACAGGCAAAGGAGGAAATACAAAAATATGTCCAACAAAGTGAGCCATCAAACAGAAGGTGACTGCTTCTCATTCTTCTGATAATAAGGCGTATAGATACTTTTCCAGTGAAGCCTTTTCCAGTGTTCCAAGAGAAAATCCTTGAGAGACAGAAAAAGGCATGGGAGCTGACTAGAAGATTTGGGAGTACCTTGTACTTGAACCACAGTCTGGTTTTAGGAGATGGAGATTAACAGGAAGAAGATCAGCAACATTGAAATTAGTGAATAAATGTGAAACTATAAAGCATCAAATGCACTTGTGAAATATGGCTTTACAAGAAAAAGTGGAATAACTGGACATTTGTTGACTTTGTTAAACTTGTGGGGGACTGAAATGTATATGTTCCACTTCATGCCATAAATGTTTGGAAGGACACTGAAGGGAGAGTGGGAAAAAAAGGAAAAGTAACTGTAAGTAAAATAAGTTTTGTTCTTACAATACTTGTACAGGACATGTCATGATACACAAAACATGTATAGTAAAGTATTTTCAGTTATGGTTGTATGTAGTAAAGATATAAAGTAAATAAGTGTCTTTTTTCTCTTTTTTAGTTTTACAAAATGTAGGCATTACAATGTAAAAAGAGAGGAAAGGCTGGATGAAAGCATGTTTAAGTTAATATGCTGTTATCTTCAGTTGCTGAGGTGGGGGTGTGGTGTAAAAGTGCACAAATAATATATGTAGAGTTTATATGCTCTGTCTTACATTTGCATTGATAAATGTCTGGATTAAGGCTTTTGGCTTAATCTAATAACAATTTGCTTGTGTAAGCAAGTAAATAAGAGGACAATGAATGTACTGAAAACTTTTTCTTTGGCAAATAAATGTTTAGTGTAAGTTAACAGGTTTGAAGGGCTGTACATTTGGTACCTGTGTTTCCATGGAGACAAGTTGATAGTAGTTGACCTAAGAGTTGACCCAATTGTTCAGGATTTGGGAACTTATGTGGACAGTGACCTATTGTTGTAAAAAAGTCCTTCTATACTGCACAGCTTATAAACAAAGGGATTGTGTCTAGATCTAGGCATAGCAATGACCCCCTTTACTCAGCCCTCATTATGCCATTCATTATATACAATACCCCCTTTGGCATGTATCTATCCAGACACGTGCAACAACTGGAATGCACACAGCTATACCTTAAAGGATACAAGGCCAAAACAATATGTCCTACATGGACTGACTTAAAGCCCTGTCACTATATTCAGTATCTTACAGACTGCTAAGAGGTGACCTGTGTCTGGCATACAAGGCATCCTCTGACCCATTACTGATGGATTTACTGCACATCAGCAAGTCAGATGGCATCAGAAATATTTGGTCTAGGGATAAAAACCTTTTCTGCAACATAAACAGAATGGAGACAGGTATATTTAGCATAGGATACTACTGCCACAGAACAGGCTCCCCATCCACATAAAAAAAATTCATCCCTGTCCATTTTCACGCACAACTTAGATCTACGGTATGGGAAATACAAAATTTACCCCAGGACAGCCCCCTATACTACTAATGGACAGAGGCTGCTCCTAAATGCATGGGTCCTCTCAAATTATATATGGTATGGTATGATCCCTGCTATTGTCATTATGGGTAATATATAATTATTAACCATGGGATAGGCAAGGCCAATCTATAACCAAATGGGATAGGTTATTTTGAGCACAAAAGGGAAACTGGCTAGGCTTAATATGGCCTGCAAGGGCAGCTAGCCTAGTACTTTCCTATGAATCTATAAGGAACCTATAAGGGCTAAATGTTAATGTTTTCTGAAAGCATATGAGCTGTTTATCACATCTGTGAGTAGAATAAAGACAATATAAGAACAGACAGCAATTCATGTAAGTAGGAGCACAGGATGTAATGTGCATCTTCTTAATATTAGGTTAAGTTATGGCTGTATGTGCAGCTTTTAGTTTGGGACAATTGTTCCTATCAGGAGAGTTAAACTTCATTATTTATAGATGTATATAGTTTTGTATGTTTTTTAATTTAATAGGTTAAGGTGGTATTCTGAGATTTTTTTTCCCAAGGATTTTCATTAAAAGAAAAAAAATTGTAAAATGTTTCATAGACTCAAATGGAGATGACAAGAAACAACTACATAAGAAGTCAAGCTGTCAAACATTAATGGGTACATATAACACAAAAAACTGGAGATGGACATTTAAAAAATATGTCATATAATAGGTCATAGGTGGGAATACTAACTTGTTATCATAATGACTACATTAAACATATTATTTTGGAATCTAAATGGCCTCACAGGTATATACAAAAAGGGAAGAGTACTGAATCATATTAAGAAAAGCAAAGTGCAAATAGCAATGACACAGAAGACACATTTGGAAAGAAGCAAGCACATGAATTTGATTGAGAGGATTTCAGGATGTATACTCAGAAGAATATTAGTGACAAAGGAAAAGGAGAATAGTTATACTAATTGCTAGAGGAGCACCAATAGTGAGAGAAGAGGAAAGAAGATAGTAATGGTAGATTTGTTGGAGTAATAGGCTACTGACAAGGGAGGATGATTATGCTGGCATGGAGTTATAGTCCACCTACTAAAACTGCTATTATGGAGGTTAAGAAAAATTTGGGAGAAATAATCAGCTTTCAGTAGGGAATATTACTTATAGGTAGGGACTAGAACCAGATTTGCAACAGTGAGGATGCATCTGAGGGGATCTAGAAAGGAAATGCAGCAAATAAAGGTATATTTCTGAAGACATTTATGAAAATATTTGGTGTGGAAGATGCGAATTCAGTAGTAGATACTCGGACAGAGAATTTACATATTATTCCCCAAGATACAAAAACTGGGCTAGACTAGACAGAAATCATATTTCACAGGAACATGTGTATTTAATTGAAAGCTTTGACATACTTCCAATAACCATTTCAGATCTTGCACCAGTGACAAGTAGGATAAAAATGCAGGGTAATAAAGTGAAAATGAGATGCTGGAGCTTCCCCACCTACCTGTTAAAAAGAGAGACATTTAAGGAATGTCTAGTGGAAATTTAGGAAAGATAGAAATTTCTTCTGAAGTTATAGCTAGTGAGTGGGATAAAATGAAAGTGGAGTTTAAAAATAGGGTAGAAACAAAAGAAAAAGAGATGGTTAAGAAGTAACAAGAATTATTTAGAGAGGCTGACAAAAGGTTAAAGCATTGCAGAATAAGAGGTATCTCACAGAACAAGAACAGATGTAATCACAGAGTGCTAAAGAGAAAATAAGGGAGCATCTAGATAATATGCATACATTTAGAAAGATTGCTGCTAAGCAACTGTTTTTGATAATAATTCCAGAGGACAAAAACTCTGAGCACAATAACTTAGGCAACAGAAAGTAGAAAGGGCTATTCCCAAATTTAGAGAGCCTATAAGAAGAAAAATAACCAAAGACCCTGTAGTGGTATTAGAGATACTTTGGAAATTTAAAAAAAATTTGTATAAAGCACGGGAATTTGGAAATCAAGAAAAAGTATAAATGGAAATGTTTATAGAAGACTAAAGTTTGCCAAGGTTAGAAGTAGATGAGGTGCAACAATTAGCAGTTAAGATAAGAGGAGATGAGATAAAAATAGTGATGTATAAACAATCTGCAGGAAAGTCTCCTGGAATAAATAGTACTCTTATGGAAGTTTGGAAGCTAGTTTGGTAGAAAGTGAGACAGATCTGGAAGGTTTTGTTTAACACTATTTTAAAAGGAGGAGAAGCAACAACTTCTTGTTAGAAAGTTGTGGTAGCTGTAATACCAAAAGATGGTAAAGATCCATCAAACCCATCTTCATATCAGCCCATTTCAATTTTATACCGTAATTATAAAGTGTTTATGTCTATAATGGGTCTATGGTCAGGCATCAAACAGAAAAAGTGTCTCATCAAATATGCTGTTCATCTTGCCGTTCAAATAAGATTGCATCACAGTAGGGATCAGGAAATTTGCCCTTTCACTACTGTAGTGCGATCTCGGAGTTGGTATATATAATTAGTGGGGGTGCAGGCTGCCCCCCCCTTGTGAGGAGTTTCATTGAATGGCATTTTCGATGTAATAACGTTCGGTGATTTTCCCATTCCATTACTGAACAGAGACCTGTCTATAACAGCTAAAAGAATGGCAAAGGTGTTGTCAAAATGGATAGGTATGGATCATTATTTTTTGTGGAGGACAGGCAAACATTTTACAACATTAATAGAACAATGATGATCCACAGAGAAGTAGAATGTAAGAAAATACCGATGTTGTTGGTAGGTCTTGATGCAGAGAAACCATTCAACAGAGTAAGCTGGGATTTTATGAGTAGGGCAATGGAAGCATTTCCATTCCATGATAAAATAATAAGGCAAATTAGGAGGGCATATGAAAGATCGGAGACAAAAATTAAAGTAGAAGGGTTTCTTTCTGGTAAGTTGTGTCTGAATACAGGAACCAGGTTGGCGTGTCCTCTTTCTCCTTTTCTATTCACATTATATTTAGAGCCACTGGCAAAGAAAATAAATGACTCAGAGATTCACACATATAATTGGTATGGTAATCAAGAAAAGTTGGCTTTATTTGAAGACAATTATTATTTTGTTCCTGAAAAAAAAACAGAAAAGGACATTGCAGTGTTGTGGAACATTCTGACACAGTTTCAAGTGTTTTCAGGATATAAAATCAATGAGGATAAAACAAAGGTTATAGCCATAAATTATGTACCCACACACAAATTGATTCAGCACTATCCATATTTATGGGGACACAATAAAATGAAGTATTTAGAGGAGTATAGATTAAAAAAGATTGTATTATGGCAGCTAAGGTTGCATGAGAAGAGACTAAACAAAAGATAATACAAAAAAATGAGAAATTGAAAGCTCTTATTTACAGATATGGATAGTAAGATACAAGCAGTGAAAATGTTTTTAGTTCCTTTAGCTTTATATACAGGTCTGGCATATTTTTATCAACCAGAGGAGAAGTTGTAGAAAGTTATCAAGAAAGAGTTGGAGGATTTTATCTGGGAGGGGAAGCGGGCAAGGGTCAAGTGGGATAAGTTGATCCTTCCAATAGAAGATGATGGTTTAGGATTATCTGATTTGAAAAGAAATTTTAGAGCTCATATATATATAACACAAGCAGTAATTAAAAGTGGAAAAGAATAAAAATTAAGCAGCAGGAAAATTCAAGAAATAAGGGCAAAATCAGATTTTGGATGCAGATCCTTATGGAGAATAACAGCAGCCATACATAATATTATATTCATTAAATAGTAGAAAGTATTGAAAAGAACTAAGCTAACATGATAATGGAGATAGGATAACTGCAATTAGGGGTCCACAGAATAGGCAAGAGGGGGCTGGAATTTACTGGAGAAAACTGTGAAAGGAACCAAGGCACTGGGAGCAACTAAATGGAGGCAGAAAGAAAATATAATGGGAAGAAGTCAAGAAGACATTTGGACTGCAGGCTAGAGACTGCATTCCCTATCAGAGACATTGGAGGAACTCAGGAACTCCATGGTCAGCCTCAGTAAGAAGCTGAGATCCCTCATAAAATCCTCCAAAGCTAGTTACGAAAACAAATCATCGCTGATTCTAAAGACAATCACAAAGCATTCTATAGCTATGCCAAAAATCTCAATGGCAACACTCAAATCTGCTCTGAGTTACAGCACAATGGCACTAAATATATAGAACCAACTGATATTGCCAACATCCTGGCAGATAGGTTCAGTGCTAACTTTACCCCCCTCTCACCCCCTAAAGGGCCCATCTCTATACCGGAAGAATGCAAAGTTCCTGTAATCATGGCTGCACAGGTAAAAAACACACTCTCCAAAGCCAAGAACACAGCATCCATGGGAGCTGACAACATCCCAGGCTGTGTTCTACATGAACTACAGAACAAACTGGCACCCCACCTAAGTGCCATGTTCAATCATAGCCTCACCTCAGGCTTAGTGCCCACTGAATAGCGCACAGCGATGATTATCCCACTCCACAAAGGGGGAGCCACCACGGACCCCGAGAACTACCGCCCCATTAGCCTGACGAGCCTGGTCTGCAAGGCCATGGAATGTATCATCATGGAACTGATAAACAAAGACATTGGTAATCTGCAAACTTTGAACCCCACCCAGTTCAGGTTTGTAAAAGGCAGATCATGTCTCCTAAACCTGATAGACTTCTTTGAAACAGTCACCAAAGCCGTAGAAGAGGGTAAGGTGGTCATAACTGCTCCCTCATTATGAACACCACTGACTAATCAGAACCAAAGGCAATTGGCTTCTCATCCATCAAAAAGCAGTTGACCTAATCCTGGCTTCTCCTCTTGACACACTTCTTAATTTAAGAAATGTCCCTTTCTTTTCCAGCAGGTTTACATTAAGGATTTCTCACTACAATCTAAGATCACTTCCTCCCAACATACTCCTTTGATTCCACAGTAATAGGCTTTCTTATAGCAATGATAACATATCTGTACCATTTCATTTACTTTGGGAAGAATTCCTAAAATAAAGGGGAATGAGTCCTGTACAATCTTTTGTACACCTCTCAGATGTTATCTACTTGAATCAGACAAATGTAAATGCTTACAAGATGACTACCCCCAACATTTTCTGCATCTTTCCTCATATTCTCAGTGTTTACATATATTTCTTCTCTCAGACTATAAATAAAGCATTTTCTCTACTTCTAATTTTTTTATCTCTCTCATCTCACCTTTTCTTTGTTTTCTTCTGCCTTAGTTTTAGTGTTAGTTACCTTGTATTTTCTGATTTTAAAAAATCAGTCAGGTAAATATTTGTATTCATGGAGTCATTAAGTATTTTTTACTTAATCAACTACTAAAAGTGTTACATTCTGACATTACTTGTGTTACTGTGGTATTTAATTATTTTGTTATATCATTATATTTTACTTACATTCTTTTCTTGATATAGATATCCATTGCTAGAGTTTCAGATCATCATGTTCAATTTTCTGTATTATCCTTATACAATGTTCCTATGCAATATGACATTCTGTCTGTATTTTTTACCTATTGTGAGAATTATTTTTATATTATGCAACACTCTTTTTTTCTCTGTATCACTTTTTATTATCTTTGTTGCACACTCTGAAAATGGTCCAAATGGATCAGTACCCTATCTTTGTTAACAAATTTGAATAAATAAATTAGGTATACACTTATTTCATTAATTCTTTTTGCTGATTTTCCTTTTCACATCATCTCATACACTTGCACCACTTTTGTTTTCCTGTCTTCTTTAGCATAATATGCAATACCTTCCCTTTTGCCTTTCCATCAGTTTCTCCTGACCAGAAACCAGAAACTTCTCAGGGGCACCTGGAACTTATCCCTTGTTTTCACATTCTGATGTTCATGTCACCGTGATATCGGTATGATCTAAGCAGTGGGCAAATTATATTTGATTGTTGTTGTCATTTACTATGCGCTGTCTTGATTTACATTGTGTATCATGTCGGATATTAAATCCATATTACTGTATAAGGACTAATTGCTGATGATTAATGAGAGCTATTCTTTCTAATATGTATACTACAGGTTATGATCAGGAGGGTCATCATAGACTTTTTCAGAATATAAGTATGACAGCTTGCTATTATGTTTATCATTTACAAAGTAGTATAGCTCTCCCAAAACTATGCTAATATAATTTTAGTTCTTTGTTTATTATTAGCTTTTAAGTAATTGTATTGACCAGAGTCCAAGGGTTTTGGCTGAAATGGCCAGATAGCTGGCTATCAAATCAAACAGAAAGAAAAATTAAACAAAAAAAGAACTACAGTACTACTCACTAAAAAGCATACCGTTTCTGAGGTATAGTTTAACATTTACATGGGAAACATGTATACATATATATCTATAAGTGGATTTACTTACTTTTGTCGAATGTCAGTAATACTAACATGCATAATGTTGACTCTAAGTGATCAAGATTATGTTCATTGACATGCAAAAAGAAAACATCATTTTTTTGCAGGGGGCAATCTTGCCTGTGTCCCCCACACCCCCCCTAAATATATAAATATATGTACTAACTTCAAGATCACTCAGTTCTTAGGGAATTGGTAAGTTCACCAACCCTGAGAATCATACAATTTACTACTTTTGTTAACAGGTATTGACCATCTGCGCCAATCTACAAAAGTAGCAGAAAGCATATATATATATATATATATATATATATATATATATAGAGAGAGAGAGAGAGAGAGAGATTTATACAGATATATATATATATATATATATATATATATATATGGATGTATACCCATATGTCAAAAATTCATTGCAGCAAAAGTTAACTGATCAGCATCCTAGCAAAATCTAAAGCAAATAAAAGTAAAACATTTTTAATAAACGTATATGAATTGATTGATAGATAATACATGTATCTTTGTTGACATGGTTATTCCTAATAGGCTAGTAACCTCTTTTCATGGGTGATTCGAGGTGCTATTTACCCTATTAATAGAAATTTGGCCAGGGCATCAGGGAACTTCCCCCGCTCGTCATTGTTGCAAGTGGGACCAATTTTGGAGAAGCACTTCCTGTTACCATTCCAGGCTCAGAGAAACAGGGAGGCAGATGGAGAGAGAAGGAGATGATGGAAGGGTGAAAGAAATGGAGGAGAAAGCAAATATCCAGACCAGAAAATGTGTGCAGGATTATAAGGAAATGTTTTAAAGAAATCTGATTGAGATGAGTCAGCAAATGATGGATATATAATTACAACCCTCCAGTCAGGAGGGTTGCTGAATGATTTTTTAAATAAATGGTGGTGCAGAGTGAGCCAGAAAATGAAGGAGATATTTCCTGGGGGACATTATGGAGGAAATACAAAAGGGGATGCAGAGACAATCCTGAAGAATAGCGATAAGATGGAAAAGAAAACATGCAGAGAAAGTAAAAGAAGGCAAACATGGAGTAGCAGAAAAGAAGGCAGACAAAAATGAAAAACGGAAGTACATGGTAAGGATTCAAAGTAAAGAACACAAAGGAATGGACAGGTAAGATGAAGTGTCTGACAATTTAATAGCTCCTTTGGCTGTAAAAGCACATGAGGTAAAAGTATTTACTCTTATTAACATACATTTTGTGACATTATATTTCAGACTGTTTTTTCAATGGACAATTTTCTTGGAGAATATGAAAATAAGAAAGACTGTTACCCATGGAATCTTCATGTGATAAAAGCATTTAACAGGGGGAAAAAAAGAAAATTTGTGTAAAATTTTGAACACAGGTAAAAAGAGAAACTTTGAAAGTACATTTGAAAACTTTATGCAAAGAAGTACTGGACACTACAATGGTTTATGCCAATAGGGGGTTTTGGACTGGTGGCTGGGACTGTAATTTTGTGTTAAAAATAGAAAGGGAAAAATTATACATATACCAAGCTTGGTAAATGTGAAGGAGAACAGGGATGTTTTAAAATACTGACTGTGATAAACCGAGATGCTGCCAACCCAGCTAGCTTGAATTTTGTAAATAATTATATGTCACTTGAAAATATTAATATGATTTATATAGAAATGTGACACTGCCAGCCCATCTAGTCAGAATTTTGTAAATAATTCTGTCATTTGTGAATAGTAATATAATTTGTATGCTTGCCTTAAAAATGTAAGAAAACGATATGTTCTGTACTGAGCTTCAAGATTGTAACCACAGTGCATCCTGCTGGAAAAGAGCAGAAACATGTATAAACTCTATGCCTATGTAAATCTATGTTTCACAGTAGAAATAGGGATATACAAAGTTAACTTGCAAAACTCTTAAGAAAATAAGTTGATAAGTAAAGATTTTTATGATTGGTTATAAAGTTAGTTTATCTCAGCTAAGAGACAGGATGTTTAAGCTATGGGCTTATTTCTATTGTCTGGAAACAGAGGTAATTACAGGTTTCCAAGGTAATTGTTTTATGACTTTCAGTTTCAGGCAAGTTTCTAAGAGAGAATTGTCAACTTCTGAGAGATAAGTATTTTTAACAGAGATATGTTAAAAATGTAAGTTCTTGCTAGCCTAAGAAACTTAGGCAGAGGTGACAAGAATGATGCAACCTGAGATGATTCAGCAGTAATGTGTATTATTAACTTAAGAACTATCTCAGAATATAGCCAGGGCATTTTGTATCTTGTTCTGGACCTGTTAGCAACTCACCCGCACTTGCCTTGCTCTGTAAGTAAGTTATTTAGAACATAGTTTCTCTTAGAGATAGATAGGAATATAGCAAGATTAGTGTAGATGTTATCTATATGTATGTGAGACTGTCCTACAATGTTGTTTTAAAGCATTTCCTGTGATTCTGAACTCTGCTCTCACTGTACTGAGTTAATGAGTATTGTCTTGTGCTTTTATTTTTTATTGTTAAATATATTTAAACCTTTTAATTTTGGCTGGTTAGCTTACAGATATTTAAGCTCTTAAAGTACCTGCATGTATTTGGTAACACTGTACAGGCCACTCTGGAATAGGCTTAGTTTGGTCACACTTACCATTTGGATAATAGTAACATTACACAGTAAAATTTGGCACCCTTTGGTAAGGGCCTTTATAGTAGCTGATAAGTAGTGGTTGGTGGCAGTGATAACTACCGTATAGTCTGGGCAGAAGGAGACATAGCTAGTGAACCTGTGCCAGCTTTCCCCAGGAGTGTCTGTATGTTTGTATATAATTCAAATCTCATAGTGTTTGGGTGTCAGCTACTTGGCAGGGACAAGAAGCACTGGTTGGGCAGAGAGGGTGCTAGAGGTTTTGGCTTGACCACTCGGCTGAGATCTTAACTCTATAGCTGTGCCAGTGGGGAGTCTTACTGGGATCTGGACAGAGAGATGGAGAAACCAGCCCCAGACTGACTGTGATCTCTGTGTGTTCTTACGGGAAATTGCACTTTACTGTGTGTGTACTGATGTCCTTCAAGAATGCAACTGCAGTCATAACATGTGGGTTGTCCTGCCTCAGGCAGCCCTCGGTCGGCCGGATTCCAAAGACTGGGTCCAACGTCGGCTGATGTCGCATTTCTCTCCGACGTCAGAGCGGCTGGAGTACATAAGCATCAGCCGACGCCATTTTCTCCAGTCTTTCTTGTCGCGCGGTGCCCGAAGCAGAAGCAGATCGCAAGTGCCGGTCGGTCAGCTCCTGTATTCTACGATACCGAAGTCATCAAAAAAACTAAGTACCCCGTTGGGGACCTTTTCTTGCCTCAGCCGATGTCAGAGATTACTGAAAAAGTTAACAATTGTCTTTCTTGTGGTAAACAAATACCTCATAAGGATTTCCACTCTTACTGCCTCCCTTGCCTGGGCCCAGACCACGACGTCTCGGCCTGTGTAGCCTGTGCTCGCTTCAACAAGCGCACTCTCAGGCACCGGGCGGAGTTCGCTGAAGATTATTTCGGCGATAATTTTGCTTACACCATGCCATCGGATCTTCCGACATCGCAAACTCCCAAAAATCGAAAAGACCGGGACCGACATCCTCAGCCCGTGTCTACCACCGACTCCACGCCAAAACCTAGCGCGAGTGCTCTGGTTCCCTCTGAGACGGTCTCTCCACCGCTCCGAACCGAAGACACCGCATTACCGACGACTCCGATTCCAGACATTACTCCGACACCAGTTATAGTTTTTCCTCCGGATACCGAAACCGAGGAAATGCCCAAGACCATTGCTGTAGACAAGGTCACTCCTGCACGTGGAGCTGCCAGGCCCCCTATGGCCATGTCTATTAAGGCCTACACTAGGGCTAAGGCAGCCAGCAAAACAAAGCATATTTCTTCTAAATCCTTACCTCAGCCGACTCCAGAGACACAAATTATGTCCATGGCTGCTGATTTGATTTCCATGATTAGAGGTTCACAGGCCCATCCTGAGAGAGGATCCCAGCCTCCTCCTGATAAAAGGCCCCGGGTTGAACCCTCTGATCCTACTCCTTCAGATGAAGATTCTGAGGTCTCTATCCACTCAGATAGCCAGGAAGAGCTCTTCCAGACCTATGAGGACTCAGATGCAGAAGATTCCATCCCCTCGGCCTCCCCTCCGGAGGATATTTCTTTTGGGGAAGTTCTGCACACCACGAGGGAACATTTCAAGTGGCAAGGTCAGGAATATTCTGATTCTAGGGAACGCCTTAGGACTTTCCTTAAGAAGCCTCAGCACAGGCCCTTAGCTATTCCTCCTGTACTTGATGTTCTGGATGATTTGTATTCTGACTCTAGTGCTACCCCTGATTCTCTTCCTCCTGCTCCAGCCAAGCCAGACAGGTATTACAGGGTCCCAGAAACTCATTCCCATTTATTCAGGGCCCATTCTGCTGATTTGGAAACTATTTCACAGGGGCCTAAAGGAGTTTCAGCCTCCACCTCAAAAAATCCTTTGCCCTCCAACAGGGAAGCTAGGTCATTAGAGAGATGGGGTAAAAAGGTTTACACATCCACTACCTTATCTATGAGAGCTTTAAATTGCCTTTTTCATATGTTACAATATCAGGATTATCTGTTAGAAGATTTACAAAAAACATTAGCCTCTCCTGATCCTTTAGACAGGAAGACTTTGCAGGAAGCTGTACACAACACTCAGCAAGTAAGCAATCACTTCCTGCAGTGTGGATATGATGCACTGGAAGCTTCATGTAGGGCAGCTATGACAGGGGCAGTCATTCGTAGACATGCTTGGTTAAAAGATCAACCTCTACCAGATCATGTAAAAGCAAAACTTCTGGATGCACCTTTAGAAAAGAACAAGCTTTTTGGTGCAAATGCTAAGGATGTGTTAAAGACCATCGAAGAAAAAGCAAAATCAGTTCAGACTGTGAAAGATTTCCTCCAGGTTCAACCCCCCAGATTCAGTAGGAATTGGCCTTCAAAAAACTGGTCCTTTCCCAATCCAGAAAAGTTTCAAAGGGGTAAGAACAGACATGGCCGAGGAAGAGGCCAATACAGAGGCCCTTACAGGGGACGACAATGGCAGCCAGGAAACCAAAGAAGTGACGCAGGGGTTTCACCTGCCCCACAACCACAATCTCAATGACTCTCCTCTACTACCGCCTACCAGGGAACAACTAGAAGCTCCCTTGGGCGGGAAATTATCTCTGTTTGCAGAAAACTGGCACAGACTGACAAAGGACAAATGGATTTTGGACATTATAGACCGAGGGTACAGGTTTCATTTTCATACCTTACCAAGAAAACAAGGCATGCCAAACCTACCACAAAATCAGAGGGCAGAGGCTATCAAGCAAATCACTCTGCTGACTCGAATGAAAGCAATAGAAAGAGTTCCACAACAAGAACAAGACCAGGGGTTCTACTAAAGACTGTTCCTTGTTCCAAGAAAAGAATCTCAATGGAGACCAATACTGGACTTGTCCACATTAAACACATTTCTCATAGTACCAAAGTTCAAAATGCTGACTCTACAGCAACTCTTTCCCATGCTGGGCAAGGGGTCATGGCTGATTACTCTGGACCTCAAGGAGGCATACCTGCATGTCCCTATCAGACACAGCTGCAGAAGATACCTCAGATTTCTTGCAGGGCCAGAGCATTATCAATTCTCAGCATTGCCATTTGGCTTATCTACTGCGCCCAGAGTATTTACAAAATGCCTGGCTTCAGTAATTGCTCATTGCAGGCTCCAGGGTATACAAATTTACCCATACCTGGACGACTGCCTCATACAAGCGGACGACAAATTGATGCTGACAAAAAACCTGGATTATGTCATACGATTACTTCAAGCTCTGGGATACACAGTCAACTTCCAAAAGTCAAGACTGCAGCCATCCCAGCAAATAATCTTCTTAGGAGCCAAACTAGACACAGCCTCTCAGATGGCTTACCTGACAGAAGACAAGCAAGAGAAGTTAACTCATTACTTCAAAGGTTTAGCAAAACTCACCCAGATGACTGCAAGGAGATTCCTACAGGCCCTGGGTTACATGGCATCCTGCATTCTCCTGGTTCCATTGGCAAGACTACACATGAGAAAGCTTCAATGGTACCTAAAAGCATTTGGTCTCAACACAGCAACAACTTGGAGACAATCATACCACTCATTCCATGCCTACAAAAGGAATTCCTATGGTGGGCCTCGGTGAGCCAGGCAAACACAGGTATGTCATTCAAAAACCACAGATAACACAGACCATGACTACAGATGCCTCAGACCTTGGATGGGGGCGCACATGGAAGGCAGGTGTATACAAGGACAATGGTCTCCAAAGGAAACACATCTGCATATAAACCAAAAGGAAATGCTGGCAGTAATGCATGCCATCGAGGCCTTTCAACACCAACTCCAGCAAGGCCATTTAATGATACGGACAGACAACACCACTGTGATGTGGTACATAAACAAGCAGGGGGGCACCCACTCTTACCCCCTTTGCAGACTGACAATGCAGCTTTGGGAGAAATCACTGAGCCTAAACATCCAGTTACAATCCCAGTTTGTTCCAGGAAAAGACAATGTGTTGGCGGACAGCCTAAGCAGGAATTTCACAGATCCACACGAGTGGAGGTTACATCCGAAGGCCTTCAGACAAATCACTTCGACATGGGGCAAGCCAGAAGTGGACCTATTTGCCTCTCACCTCAACCATCTTCTACCAAAATTTTGCACAAGGACATACCACCCAAAAGCTTGGAAAATAGATGCCCTCTCATTCAACTGGAACTCCCTAGCAATCTATGCATTCCCAC
This sequence comes from Protopterus annectens, assembly GCF_019279795.1. Classification (NCBI taxonomy): domain Eukaryota; kingdom Metazoa; phylum Chordata; order Ceratodontiformes; family Protopteridae; genus Protopterus; species Protopterus annectens. The sequence continues at coordinate 1,842,206,373 of NC_056731.1, forward strand.
CTCTGCCATTGATGACCTCAGTATTACTAAAGATCAAAGCAGAGAAGCCCAAGGGAATCATAATAGCTCCGGACTGGCCAAGACAACACTGGTACCCACTACTACGGAGCATATGTCACACCAGGAGGTGGGCCCTCCCCCAGTGGCCTCTACTTTTGACTCAACACAATTTCGAAACACTGCATCCAAATCTTCAGACACTGCAGCTAACAGCCTGGGAGATCCCATAAATAACTTCAGCTTATCTCTCTCCAAGGAAGTTCAGCGGATACTAACAGAGGCTCGAAGACCATCCACCAGAAAGGTCTACTTAGCAAAGTGGAAAAGATTCAGCAATTGGAATACTAGCAATGGACATGATGCATCATTGTTGAACATCCCACTCATCTTGGAATATTTGGCAGATATGTTAAAGAACGGCCTCTCATATTCTTCCATAAAGATACATGCATCTGCTATTTCAGCTAGATACAACACTGATCCTCCTGTTTTTTCTCACCCCTTACTAAGGCAATTCCTCAGGGGAATCAAGAACATTAAGCCACCAAGAAAGGCCCCAGTGCCAGCCTGGGACCTCAATTTTGTCTTAGAAAAACTGACTCTACCTCCATTTAAGCCAGCAGCTTCAGTTGACTTGCAATTTCTCTCATAGAAGACAGCTTTCCTGTTGGCAATTACCTCAGCAAGAAGGGTTTCGGAGCTACAGGCCCTAATGGCAATACCACCCTTTATTATTTTTCATAGAGACAGGGTTTCATTAAGGACCAACCCTACTTTTATGCCAAAGGTGGTATCTAGGGTTTCTTTAAATCAAGCCATTCATCTGCCTGCTTTCTTCCCCAATCCTGAGAATAAGGGGAAAGACTGTTGCATACCTTGGACATTCACAGACAACTTCGATACTACCTGGACAGAACCAAGGCCAGTAGGAAGTCTGAACAACTTTTTGTAGCTTACGCCCTGCAGTCCAAGGAAAAGCAATTTCAAAACAGACTATTTCTAAATGGATTGGACATTGCATCAGATTCTGTTACTCCTTTCATGGAAAGACTGTTCCAGCTAATGTCAGACCACATTCCACCAGAGCTACAGCCACCTCTACAGCATTCTTAAGAGGGGTGCCTACCAAGGACATTCTAGAAGCTGCTACATGGAGCTCCGTGCATACATTCTCCAAACACTACAATCTCCCTCTATACTCCAGATCCAGAGCAGGCTTTGCTTCAGCAGTCCTGCAGGGTTTGAATGCCACACCATCTTTTTCCTAGAGCATTCCTCCTCCCCCAGCTAAGCTATGGTATTCTACCCACATGTTATGACTGCAGTTGCATTCTTGAAGGACATAGTACAGTTTTGTACCTACCATAAATGTAGATGTCCGATAGACATGCAACTGCAGTCGATTTTCCTCCCTCCATACCCCTCTATGCCTAGGGTCCACTCCTATCCCTGTTACTCTTAGCTGGGGATATCTGTTATGGTGTATTTGTTTTATTGCTCATTTATTTGTTTGGAATCCTGTTTTGTCTTCCAATTTGATTACAGCCTTCCTTGGAGGGCACCTGGCATCTGGGGCAAGAAACACTGAAGAAAATGGCGTCGGCTGATGCTTATGTACACCAGCCACTCTGACGTCGGAGAGAAATGCGACATCAGCCGACGTCGGACCCAGACTTTGGAATCCGGCCGACCGAGGGCTGCCTGAGGCAGGACAACCCACATGTTATGACTGCAGTTGCATGTCTATCGGACATCTACATTTATGGTAGGTACAAAACTGTACTTTCATCCTCCCAATGTGCATGACTGGTGTTAGTGGTGAGGATTGAGGCTCCTTGATTACTGGGGCAGTGCACGTGCATCACACTGGCAACAACTCAAAAGTTTTTTTTTTTTTTTTTTTTGTGGAAAAGGACATTTGATAAGTAACTGTGACAAAAGAAAATGTTATATTTGTGGGGAAATGGAACTGATGCAAAACAATGCAAATTGAAATTTATGGATGGATTGCAGAAATGAAAATAAGAGTAAGTAAGAAGAAAAAGAAAGAGAAGAAAATTAACAAAGAGAAGACATTTTAGAAGTAGTAGAAAGAGAAGAAAAATTAGATAAAAATAATAAAGAAGAAGGCACAGAAGAAGGTTCTGAAATAAATGATGAAGAAGAAATAAATTGGTATGTAGTAAAATAAAAAATACTGATAAAGGGTAAAAGACAGAAAAAGAAAATTTAAGGGGATATGTACAATAGAAAAAAAGATAGGAAATGAATGACAAAGAATATATACAGCTAATGACTGGGGTTGTTAAACTGGTAAGGTGCTTGACTCACAGACACAAGATATAGTGTTTGATTCTCATCTTTGTCAGGGAAGCTGGCTAGGCTTAGAATGGCCTGTTAATAAAGCTAGCATAATAATTAGCTATGAACTTGTGAAGTCATGAAACTAAGGAAGAGTGAAAATAAAAATTTTAGAGTGCTTGCTGTAAATGTGAATAGTATTGAGAATATAGCAAGAACAATAGGGATTTTGGAGTGATGTAATGTATGTGACGTATATGGAATTATATTAAAAGTCATAAGATTTTCAACAAATGAAGAAAGATTAGAACTAGAGAAACTATGAGGATGAACGATGATTTGGAATTTGGGGAAATGAGATATGTTCTGGAATAGTCACATTCTGTAGAAATACAGTAAAGATATTAGATGTAACTTTAGAAAAAAATGGGAAGATTAACCATTGTAGATTTAAAATGGAAAGGAAAGAACAATTATAAATACAAATAATATAATAACAGGAGACTTTATTATTTATTTATTTATTTAACATTTGTTAACTGGGAAAGTCCGACTTGGAACAAAGCCAATTTTCAGTGGCGGCCCAGGGAGAAAGGCTCCAGATGCATGTCTTTGTAATGTGGGAGGAAACCGGAGCACCCAGAGGAAACCCACACGAATGCAGGGAGGACATGTAGACTCTGCACAGAAGGCACTCCAGCGGAGAATCGAAATGGAGAATCACTTGCTGTGAAGTGACAACTCTACCGCTGCACCACTGCATAAATGTGATTTAAGGGAGAAGCATAAAAAGAAAGGAAATCATTTAAGAAAAATGTTAGAAGTTATAATATGTTGTAAGTTAAAATTTTGGGACAAAAATTCATGGACTTACAAAAGGGTCATGTATAGAACTGAAATTGATTATTTTATAGTATCTGAAGGTTTAGTTTACGAGAAAGGGGGTAGCTGAACAAGATTTTCTCATCATCTTGCAATATGGCTAGACATAAAGAAAAACAAGGGATATTTAAAAATAGGCAAAGAAAAAAAGGTAAATGGGAAAGCATGGAATAAAGAAAGAAAGAAGTTAGTAATACATTTATGGATAGATCATATTACTATGAGAACATTTTATAAAAATTGGTCTGAATGGGGGTGCTATTTAAGGAAAAATATAAAAAAATGTGTTTACAGTGGCAATATGATGTGAGAAAATTTGAGAAAGATACAAAACATATAACAATGCCTTGCAAGATTTAGAACATAATGGTAGAAAGTACTTTGCCAAAGAAAAGAATTATATGAAAGAAATCAAGAAAAATACAAGAATTGCTATACAAGTAAAGATAGTTTTTAAAAGAAAAAAAGAAGTATTAAGTTACTTAAGCAGATTAGTAAAGAAAGATGGTACTGTAATGAGAGAAATTAAAACATGTAAAAGGAGAAATAGAAAGAACTTAGGAAAAGATTATGAATAGTGTACTACAATGTGTACAAGAAATGTTTAAAGAAAAAAAGAAAATAGTGAAAAATATGGAAAAATATGGAAAGTAAAAAAGTTAACAGAAAAGGAGAATAAAGAGTTGGAAAAGGAGATTTCTTTAAATGAGCTAAGTATTAGGACAAGTAAATATACATTCAGATAAAGGACCAGATGTAATAGGGTATGAAATGTATGACAATTTAAGGGATTGGCAAAAGAAATAAAAATAATGATTTTGAAAGGTTAAATGAAGGTTTTATGTATAATGAATTATGTAGTGGAATACTTAAATTCATATGGAGGAAGGAAGATAGAAGACAATTAAAAATGGAGACTGATAGTATTTAATAATGATTATAAGATCTTTATGAAAATAATTCAAAAGAGATTTGAAACATAAATGGAGAATATTATGGAAGATAGTATATATATATATATATATATATATATCTAGGACTTTTGATTGAAAGATCAAAAGCCTGAATCCATTACCACTGAACACACTTTAGCGAAAGCGCTTTCATCAAAAAAAGCACTTTCGTTAAAGTATGTTAAAAAAAAAAGAAAAAAAAAACACAAAATCCACTTGAATGCAGGGGGGGGGGCAAGCTCCCTGCACCCCACACCCCCCTACTTTAATATTCTCACTCCGAGGTCACACTACTTACTACACCATAGTACGACCGGAACAACAAGCATACTTACGCGAAAGTGCTACTTCAGTGAACAGCACTTTTGCGCAAGTATGCTCACCAAATTGGGATTTGGTGAAAGATGCAGTCGAGCATCTGTACGGATCCTATATGTATATATATATATATATATATATATATATATATATATATATATATTATAAAGGGGACGGGTTGTAAAGAATTATTAATTATAGAGAAATTGGGAATGATATTGTGAATAGAAAAGAAGAAGTGAAAATCATGACAGGAGACCTTAATATGGCATTTCTTACAACTGGACATGAAATCTTACAGGTAATAATGAAAGAATATAATATAAGCAGTAATGTTAGGAAATTATGTACATCAGTGTATAGTAATAATAAAGTAAAAATACCTGAAAATGTCTGGTTAAGCCAATAGGTACATATGAAGAGTGGTGTAAAAAAGGGATGCCCAATGAGATATATATTCTTTGCATTAGTTATGAATGTGATAGTATGTGAAATAAATTACAAAATGAAGAAGGCAGGGTATATAGCGCTTGAAGGGTTAAGAATTCCAATTCTGTTAACACATGCAGATGACATTATAAATATTGCAAAAAACAAAATGTGGATAATATAAGTAATAGTTTGCACAAATGAGTGCCTAGAGGTGACAGAGATGGGTTTAAATAAAGAAAAAAGTAAAGGTTTTGGTGATGCACTAAAGATAGGGGTATATATTTTACAATGAATATAATATCTGTGTTAGGTATAAAATTCGGAAGTAAAGATGTAACTAGAATTCAATGGGAAAAAAAACAATAGAAGAAATAAAACAAACCTGTCTTTTCGGGAGAACATATAAATTATCATTCAGAGAAAAAAGGCTTATTTGATAAGTTCAGTCCTGATGGGAAAACAGCATACTTAGCAAGTGTATTTATGTTGCAAACGGTATTTGAAAAGGAATTATTACAGATAACTTTTTTCATTAATATAGGGTTCTAGATTAAACACAGTAAAAAGAGGAGTTTTGTATGTAAATAAAGAAGAAGGAGGTTTAGGGTTAATTATCCCAGTGGTATACCCTGCTTCATTAAATTTGTACAAAGTGTTAAAGTAGATACATGAAAAAGATGACAGATTAATAGTAAAATTGTTTAAATATAAGTAGTATAAATTTTGAGGCATGGTAAAAAAGAGTAAAAGAGAACAAGCATGTATAAATTAAGAAATAAAATGTTACCAAGAAAAACATGTTTTTGTAGAAAATAAAATTTATGATACAGAAAAAGATAGAAAAGTATGGTACAGTAATGTAATGATAAAACATTACTATGTAGAACCATGGGAAATATAACAGATGAAAAAAATTAAAGCAATAAAATAAAAAGTAAATGGTGTAATCAGAAAGTAGAATGTCAAGATTTTTTTGTAGAGACTGGTAATCGATAAATTGCCAGTAAAAGGAAATATGCCATATAAAAAGAAAAGTGATGGAATATATTTTCATTGTCAAGAAGAAAACAAAACTATGGAACATGTATTTTTTAAATGTAAATGAGTAAAAAAGTTATGAGGAAACTACATAAAGAAGATTAAATGGATAAAATAAATGTGGATACTACTAAATATGGATATTATAGGAATATAAGTAAAGAATATGTTAGAAGAATAGATAAAAAATGATTTATGTTATATGGGTTATAGGAAATAAAAGAATAAATGAAATTATCTTTAATGCTAAATGGATTTTAGCAACAAATATTAAGTAAAATCAGACGGCGGTTATGGAAAAAGAAGTAGAGGTCTAATAGGGATGAAAATATAGTATGATTGTGAAGGAAATTGTGAATATGGATGTAAAGAGATTTGTATATCTATGTATTTGTACATTTGTAAATAAAAGTTATTTATGTATATGAATAAAGGAGCCCTAGTGTTTTGATAGGTGCCATAAGATTTTTTTATATCCATTTGAACTACCACAAAATTAACGAGATGTGCCCACAATTTAACATCTTATCTAAAGTTCAACATTCTCAAGAGTGCAGCACCCATTTTACAGGGCTCTACAGTGTCAGTAATTGATATAGCTGGTGTGGGAATAGAAGCCATAGCTTTATGCACCAAAAGCAAGTGTGCTATTTGTTGCACCACTAATACTGCTGTGTGCATGCCTGTATAAAGGTGCTCAAGAAACAGTTATTGTTTCTGAACTCAAAGTGTTTGTAGCTGTGTGCAGATTACATGAATTTTCATTTCCAGCTACAGCCACAAACTCATAATAGTAAGTACAAATTAGAAAGTTTCAGCTGTTCTTGCTGTCTTCACACTTTGGTGGTTAAAGCCACTGGAAATTAAATCTTGCAGCTGAGATGGGGATGTGCAATGCAGGAAAAGATGTAACATGTAACATTATAAGTTATTTTTGCTATAAACTGAAGTGACTTTGATTGGTTTCATGCTTATATTACCTATGTAATGTAATAAGTGGATATTTAGGCTCTCAAGGGTACACATTCCTGATTGATTTGTTAGTGTAATAATAGTACTTAAGCTTTTTTCCACAAAACATATTCTATTCTTTTTTCTGTTTCCATAGTCATCTTAAAATTATGTGTAGGGATGAGGATTTCCACTCATTTTTTATAGAAAGCATATTGGTGTGTGTGTGTGTGTGTGTGTGTGTGTGTGTGTGTGTGTGTGTGTGTGTGTGTGTGTGTGTGATGTATGTATACTGGTAGCTTTTGGTTACTGTTCCATTGTTCCACGAGAACTTATTAAATTATGTGATTTTACCACCTGGGTATGTGGGAAAGGTACATATAATCAGTACATACCCATAAGTATATATTTTTTCAGGTAGTTCACTTGAATACCTGGAGGTGAATACTTTTACATTCTTTCAGGAAAGAAAAAAAAAAGAGACTTGAATATGTGGCCCAGGGCATATATATGTAAAGTGAAATTTTCTAAACTGTCTGCATGGACTTGTTTAAAATGTGCATTTATGTGCAGCAGCTTTGGCTTGGAAAGTAACACTAGGTTAGAATTAAAACATAACAGCATTCTGTACAGGCTCTTCAGATAAGGTATAAGCTGCTTTGGTTAAGAAACAAAGATGTCACATGACTCATATTGTCATTAATGCAACACTATAGATTAAAAAGGGGCTAGGTGTGTTTCATGTCGGTTTGCATAATGTCAAAAGCAAAAGCGTATTTCATTTTGGCGAATGAATATATCCTACTAGGTCTATACTGGGAATATCCAATGTTATATTTGAACTGATGAGGGGAAACTCAGCCAGGACACTAAGGAAATTCCTGATCTTTTCTTTATCATCTACCTGGGTAATCAGCAACTCAGTCAGAGGGGAACTTATTGCAACATTATTATAACATCTCATCTAAATGGAGAGTACCTCAGGGGTTTAGCACTACCCCTCCAAATCTGCACCTCAGTGTCTCTGATAAATCATGAATTCAAGCACTTTTTAATCTTGCTTGGTCTCAAAGAAAAGCATATTTACGTGCTGAGCTACTGGCAGTACGAACATAGATGAGAAAATGTGCAAGTGTAAGGAATGTAGGATAAAAAAAAGTGAGTAATATAAGAATGTATCATTGTTATATTAATGTTCTAAAGCAATGTTCTATTAAACAACCAGAAAGTAGAGGTGCTTATTTCCATACCTGGTGCAAGCAGATCAATTTTAATATGGGTATTGGATTAATTCTGATTAAGTATGCATGTGCCTAGCACTTGAATCCAGCCACTATAAGTAAATCCAGGACCACTGTAGGAATGCCTTTAGATGGAAGCATTTGTGGGTAAGCATATGAAATGTGGGACCCACTTTAGCAAGCTGTGAAGTGCAGATACAGAATGGCTGAAAAATATGGACTTGCATAAACCAAGTTTGAGATGGCTATTTGTGTGAATATTCTCTCTTATCCAAGTTAAGGTGATCTTGGAGTTGGTATATATAAGTTTGTGAAGAGAACTTACATCCCACATGCGAGGTGCAGAGGGGGGCTTTCCCCCTTGCAAAAAATAAATTTAAAGGAGAAGAGTGTTGTTTGATATTTACTCTACTCCTGCAGTTTCTGCCTTTTTTCCAATGTGTTGGTACTTGGTGATACAAGTACGAACATTTCAACGTGGAGTCCTTTTTGTGTGGTAATGAAACATAAAGCAAGCTAGCTTCGTAACAGCTTTAACAGTAATGGGTGCTTCCAGCATTTCCTCGCTTACCAATTTCATAATACCTATACCATGTATGCCGTGATGAATATAATACCTGATTTCCTGTTATGAGTACATGAAGAAACTGTCAGTAACTCTGGAGTGTTGGCTAACTTCCTTCCTCACTCTATCATATACTTGTCAGCCTGTTACCCAGTAGTGAATATGGTAGCAGACAAACATGCTCATCAGAGTTGTTATGAGGCCTCATTATGCTTTCTGTTTAGACTGAGTACAAGTCAAATTGAAGAATAATTGGAAAGTGATGTCTGCAGGAAGTAGAAAAGCTAGCTAGTGCTGAATATGTCTCTGTTTTCTATGCAGTATACCTTACAATGGCATTCTTACTGACATGTGAAAGCTTCCAAGGGTCTCACCAATAGCGTAATCACATAGAACAATTAATGATGTTAGTATGACAACATGAAAGATCTTAAAAACACAATGTGTAATGTGATCACCCCTGGTGAATCCAGTATTATTCTCAACTTAGCTGCAGCGACTGTCAGTATTTTTTACATATGTACCTCAGCAGCAGTTAATGCTCATTTTTTAAAATTAATTTTCTGTATTTATAAGCTAAATACTGTATTTGCCAACAATCTATTGGTCATGCATTTTAAGCAGTACAGAGGAATACAGGCTATATCTAAAAACAAATGTGGCTTGTCCTGGATTGCCTTGATAAACTCTTTTCTTCTTTTTACAATCTATACTTTAAACAACCAGACCTTTGTTGATTTACCAAGATTAGAGGTGCATTGCATTCCTCTGTACTCTGTGGACATTACAAAGGATAAAGATAGGCACAATATATTGTATACCATTGACAAATAATAATATATACTATCTTATTATTGTTGTTGTGTCTTTCGGTTTTTCCCGGTTAGGGGTCGCCACAGCGGAACTCCGGTCCACTAATGATTGGTAGTTGATTTTTACGTGCCCAGTTACCAGCGCTGACGCACAACCTTCAACGAAGGTACGCCCATTCACGCATGTCTCCACGCAAAAGATGCTCTAGCTGAGAATCGAACCGGACAGCGTCTTACTGTGAGGCGACAACGCTACCGCAGCACCACCACCGCGGGAATGTTCCTCATTCCATACAACGAAAATGCAGTGATCTATACACCTGATATTACTCTGTGATCAGTAAGATTACATTTCGCTCTTTCTCAACTGCCTTTTTCTCTTTCCTAGAGATTGGTTCCTTGCCTAACAGATAGGTACTGTGTCATCTGCCCTTTTGCTCAGCATACAGCCTACCAGTTTTGCCCAGACTATTCGGGGCACTATATAATTTTTATAGTGAGAAAGAAACAAATGGTCAATGAGCATCTGAAATGGAGACCTGGTCAGCCTCACAGGCAGGACTGAATTTGACATCTAAAATGAAAGTTAGAAAGTCAATGAATGAAGACTTAAACTAGTTTTGTGAAACCAAAGGCAGTGGCCATACAGAAGGACAAAAAAAAATACAATGAACAATTAAAGGGATGTGTAAACTGTCAGAGCCAAACAATAAGACTGATTTGTAGCAAAACGGGTGGGACAGGTACTGAACAGAGGTAATTCCTCTTAGTTGATCTGAGCAGAAACCTTGTCTGCAAGAGACTGTAGTTAAGGGAAGGTATGTTTGCAAAGGAGCAAACAATGCCACTTAACTATGAAGGACAGGTCAGGACACAGAGTAGAAATTGTCACAAATTTAAATTCAGTTAGGTAGAAATATACCACATAACTAAGGACTACAAATAAAAATGTAAATGTTGGTGGGAAGCCTTTCTTACATTATCACTGGAAGACAGAAAGTGCTAATTGACTACAACTAGAAGAAAGTCTTGTACCAAAAAAAGGAGGGTAAGAAAAAAGGTACTGTCTTATTCGAGGAGACCCATACCCCCCTCCTGCTAACAAGGGAAATGAAATATAGAGTGCTATGAAACTTGTATATCCTGTTTAAAAAAGGATGCTTCCAAAAAAGCATTTAAAGTACATGTGATATCTACACTGAGTCAGACTGTGCAGCACAGGCTGAAAGAGAGCCATCAGGACTATGCTATAAAACAAATACTGGAGTGGAAAAGATGTAGAAGACTGTAACTATTGCCAGTGCAAGAAGTGTGTACTTGAATAAGAATATGGTAGAATATGTATGGGGAGTGTGTCTATATCTTAACCTGTACTAGGGTCATACTTCTCGACTGTCCCTGATTTTCTGGGACGTCCCAGATTTTGACTCAGAATGTTAGCTCTGTCCCTCTTAATACCACCTACAATTTGTGAATTTTGGAGAAAGCCCAGTGCTTGCATGGGTTTGCGCTGAATTCCTCAGAGCTACTCTTGGATTGACTACTTCACCTGAGAGTTACAGAGAATCTACTGCATCAAAAGCCATCAGCTGCTAAAGAATGGAAATAAGTATCATTTTGCACTTCCGCTGATTATTCTTACTGTATTTCATAAGAATCCTGTAGTATTCGATACATTTCTCTCACTTTAGTAGTGTTTCAAAGATGCACTGTTTCCACTGCTGCTGTGGTACTTAAATACATTATTTCTGATAGTTTGACTCTAGTATCTAGATCGTGTTGTTTCCCTGCACTTGAGCTTTGAAACTAGCATTTTTACATTACTAGGGTTTTCTGACTGCACTCTTGTGGCAGAAGTGTGTTGTAGTAAACCTATCTGAGTTGGGGGCTGCTGGCTGAAAGCTTATTGTGTGTTATCCTGATTGGTCTGTAGGCCTTGCTGTTGTAAAACTGTTTTTTTTCTAATTCTATATAAGTCCAGTGTTTGTGCAAGGCTGTTCTCAGTGCAGTGCCCTTTATAGAAGCAAATGCTTTCAATTTTAAATTTTCCTTAGAATAACTATTTCTGCAACTTTCCCCAGTCTCCCTGCTGCTCTATGAGCATCTGATTTGTGCATAGAGCAGCACCGCCTTGTTGGATAGCTGCAGTTCACATGGAGTATACCACTCCTTCCTTATCTGTGTGCTATCATCCCAGTCCAGTCAAATCTACCCACTCCTTTCCTTGGTTAAACCCATAGTAATAAACCTGAAACCATGGAAAGGCATTCCTGCTATCTCTGTGGTCAGCCTGGTGGGCATGAGCATCCTGAGGTAATATAGTAATTGTCTCATGTATACTGACAACTGCTTAATCCTAAAACAAACAAACACAGTATGTGAAAGATGTAGTTACACTATAAAAACTGAGACATGATTCTCACATACCAATACTGACAAATCAAATGACAAACAGGTTGTTAACACATGAATATCATTTTCCTCACTAAATAAGGTCTCAAAACATATAACCCCACATGTGTGGAGGGACTAACAAGTAACTTACCAAAACCTCAGAAGCCTTCTGTACTTACGCTGCCGACAGAAACCACATGCAAAGAAAACCAAGTCAACGGTAATCACTACACATAAAAATACACATCACATTTTTTTCCACAGGAAAGCTCCTTAGGTGAAACACCACACATTCAAACATCTTACCCATCATGAGACACACGGACACCCCCTCATCAGGTTAGATAAAGAGAGGGTCCCAGTCAGTTGCCTGTCAGGGGCCAGGATTTGCCAGATCATGTAAGCACTTAGGTCACTTAACCACAAGTATCAGTATAACTCAGTCATAGTACATGTGGGTGTGAATTACCTGAGGCATACCTCCCTGGACTACATAAAGACAGACATGATGCACCTCTCTGAATATATGTCACATGGGAGTATAAGTCTCACATTAAGCTGCATTCTTCCCTCACCAAGAATGATACCACAATACAAACTAAAAGATTGACTTCAATAACTGGCTTAGCTACTGGTGTCATTTCAAGGGAATCAAGTATTTGTCTGCCTAGAAAAACACAATTGACAGACCATGCTGCTTTGCGAGAGATGGTTTACACCTGTCGCTGCTAGGCTTTTGAATACTAGCCATGGCATTAGCCATCCCCATAGTGCCTTTTTAGGCACTGCCAAACCAACAGACCTACCAATGTACCAAATTCTTCTAATGTCCGGGTGAATGTACTACTGCTCAGTGCTAGGAATCCTAACAAAAAAACTGCAATACCTAGAAGCTCTCCTTGCCCTTAAGAGTGCTAATATCTGTGCAGACATGGTTCAAGGCTGCAGAAAGCAATCCAGCAGTGCAAGGCTACAGTGCCTATCACACATTCAGACCACACTCTGAAAAGGAAAAAAATGAAAGGAGGAGGTGTTTCCATTTATATAAAAAAACAATCACACCAGCAGGATAACTCACTTGAGCTACTCCATTTCCAAATGGTGGGAAAAATCCCCCACCATATCATCGCTAGCTATAGGTCCCCAACCATAAACCATGAAAACCACTCTGCATACCTGAAGTTACTAGAATCACTTATCAGTCAGCTCAATACACTACTCATGGGTGATTTTTACTACCCCTCCATAAACCGGGGCACATACATGACCATTAACCTGCAGGCTCAGAGATTCCTGGACTTTGTCAGTGCAAATGCCCTGGAACAGCTAGTCTGCCCTCCCACTAGGAGCTCAGATATCTTTGGCGTAGTACTCACAAATATGGGGGAGTGTGTACCCCCCAGCATAATGTCCTCATTTGTAAGATCAGATCATAAATTGGTCTCCTTAGAAATAATTGTAATGTCAGAACCCTCATCAAATCCTTAAACCATAAATAATATTTTCCAAGGCAAATTATCTTCTATTAATTGATAGCATAGGTAATTTGATAGCAGAGGTAATTTTAAAGCTCCCACTAATTCCAATTATGCCTGTGCAGAAGTATACACAAATGTCCAGTACAATCACTTAAACAACTGCATAGAAATGGCAGTGCCTGACTGAACTAAACCCAGGTCTAGCCAGAAAAACAAGTCACCCTGTTGGACCCCTGGCATAAACAGACTATACAACAGAAGGCAGAAATTCCTGTCTGGAAGTAAGAGAGAGGGTGCACAACACAGAAAAAAATCCATCATTAGCCTCAACAGGCAAATCAGGGAACTAGTCAAGTCTTCAAAAACTAAATACAAGACTAAAATAGCATCCCAAGCAAAGGATAACCATAAAGCATTTTTTAATTATATCCGAAATCTTAAGGGGAAACACTCAACAATGTGCTGAGTTGGCTGTGGATGGCACTACCTATACTCAGTCAAAACAAAATAGTAAACCTGCTGGCCAAAAAAATCAGCTCAAATTTTACCCCCTCATCATCTTCCATGAAATACCCCTACCATTCCTTTGCCTATTTTCACAAAAGAACAGGTCATCACTGTGCTCTCCAAAGCTAGAAACAAAGCATCAATGGTCTCTGACAGAATCCCAGGGTGCCTATTAAATAGCTTGAAACATGACCTATCTGACCCACTCTATTTAACCACGGTCTCCAGACAGGCTTTGTCTCAGTAGAGTGGAGGACAGCAACAGTTATCCCAGTGCACAAAAGGAGACCACAGACTCAGGAAACTATTGACCCATACATCTGACTAGCCTCATATGCAAGGCTATGGAAAGGATAATCATGACCCTGATTAACAACAACACAGGAAATCTCCAGACTCTAGACCTGACCCAGTTTGGCTTCAATAAGGCAGGTCCTGCCTGCTCAGTCTGATGGACTTCCTTGAACAAGGGCAAGTCAGTGCATACCATCTACTCTGACCTGGCCAAGGCATTTGACACAGTACCCCACTTGGGTATTATAGATAAACTGACAAAAGTTGGCCATAAACCTCTATGTCACCAGATGGATAGTGAAATGGCTCATGAATAGGACACATTCTTAGAGGAGGGAATCCACATACAGCAAGAGGTCAGTCACCAGTGGAGTACCACATGGCTCAGTGCTGGGTTCCCTCCTGTTTGGGATGTACTTCTTAGATGTCAAGAAAAAAGTCTTTAGCTGATCAAGTTTGCTGTTGACTGCAAGCTGGGGGCAATCACTGACTCCCCAAATGATGTTGATATCCTACAGAAAGGACTGACGTTGACTAATGATTGGTGTCAGAGCCACGGCCTCATGCCCCTTAAGAATGGAGCCAGTAGCGAGAGATCTGGGCACTCAGATAGATAGTAATATGAACTTTGACCACGTTTCCACAGTGGTGAAGAAATCCTTCCATGTGACTCAGCTTATAAGTAAGGGCATGACATCCAGATCTAAGGATGTCATAGTACTAGTGTACTCAGCCCTCATCAGACCAGTAATAACATGCAATGCATCCTTTCGCCTGTACCTTGCCAGGCGCCTGCAACAGCTGGAATTTCCACAGAGGTTTCTCATGAAAAAACTACAGGGTATAACCAACATGTCATATGCAGACCAATTAAAAGCCCTTTCAACAATTACTAAGGGGTGATCTACACCTGACTTACAAGGCAGTCTCTGACCCAGCCCTGATAAACACGTTGCATAATCACAAAACTAGCTGTATGAGGGTCACCCGTTCCAAGGATTTAAAACTGATCTCTGACATGAGCAGATCATGCTGGAGAGAGAGACATATGTCCCAAAGATTGCCCCTCCTCTGCAATAGGCTACTTATTCACATGAAGCAGAGCCCTTAACTGACCATCTTCCAATGCAATCTGGACCAATGGATGGGAAACCATAAATTCACTCCTGTGGTGGTACCCATTGTGCCTTAAGGACAGAGACAGTCTGTAAAAACTGTCAAAACCCCACTTGCTCACTCTTGTTATCTTTCCTACAGGGATAAAAAAAATGGGGTGAAGTCTAGGTAAAACTGGCTATGCTTATAAGTGTTCTTGAGCCATTAGCCTAGTAATCTCCTATGAACCTATGAGAAAAGGTGGTGAATTGCACTTCATAAATAATGACAATCATTAGAGTTATAGAATTCTATTTCAGAAACTGTATATTAATTTACATTATACAACAACCCCCCCCCCCATTAATATTCCAAAACGTGCATGCTGATTGGCCAGCGTGCATGTTGTAAATTAGAGTTATAGTAATGGAATAAGGTCCGGTAACCCGGACTTTTTCCATTAGTATAGCTCTTTTTTTTTTACAGCAATGGAGAACGCAAGATCGTTGTTGCTTTTTACACACTGTCTCGCTTCCTATCTCCGATGCTTTTTTTAAAGCTGTCTCGCTATGTTAAACTCCTTTAACATAGGGAGACAGTTTGCAAAAAGCAACGGAGATCTTCTTTGTTGCTTCCGCCCACAGCTCTGATGTACTGCTTAAGCATACGCATGTGCAGTACATAAGAACAGCCGCAGAATACCAGACAGCT